>NC_090265.1:738370443-738670443 GCF_040414725.1 Anabrus simplex | reverse complement strand
GGTTTTCCGTGGTTTCCCATTTTCACACCAGGCAAATGCTGGGGCTGTACCTTAAGAAGTACCTTAATTAAGGTCCCGGCCGCTTCTTTCCCATTCCTGGGCCTTTCTTGTCCCATCGAGGCCATAAGACCTACCTGTGTCGGTGCGATGTAAAGCAAAAAAAAGAAATTCAAAGAGTTCTTGGATGACATCGAAGTGGAGTATCCGGATATCCCGTACCGTGCAGAAGTAAGATGGCTGAGCAAGGCGAAGGTGCTTCATCGAGTTTTTTGCAGAATGCAAGAGATACCTTTTATGACATGAAAGGGCGGCCCGAAATTATTTTGCGTGATCCTAAGTGGATGGCGGACTTGGCCTTTTTAAGTGACTTTACTGCCCGTCTGAATATTTGAACACTTCGCTTACCGAGCTCGATAGCTGCAGTCGCTTAAGTGCGGCCAGTATCCAGTATTCGGGAGATAGTAGATTCGAACCCCTCTGTCGGCAGCCCTGAAGATGGTTTTCCGTGGTTTCCCATTTTCACACCAGGCAAATGCTGGGGTTGTACCTTAATTAAGGCCACTGCCGCTTCCTTCCCAGTCTTATCCCTTTCCTGCCTCATCGTCGCCATAAGACATATCTGCGTCGGTGCGACGTAGAGCCAATACAAAAAAAACTTCGCTTCAGGGCGGAAAGCACAATATCTGCGATTTGGTGGAAGAAATTCAAGCGTTCAAAAGAAAATTGATTTTGTGGGAAAACCAGTTGCGTGCAAGGAACACAGGACATTTTCCATTGCTTGAAACAGTGAAATAAGGTGTCGACCTTGATGAGTACTTGTAGGTAATTCGCCAATTACAAGAAGAGTTTGAAAAGAGATTTTTCGGAATTATCAGAACTCCAAGCGGTGTTAGATGTATTTGTTCGAACATTTTCACTTAGTGCAGACAGTGCTCCACAGCTATTTACGTTAGAGTTGCTTGAACTGCAGTGCAATGTTCGTCTTAAATACCGCTTTCTAATGTCACGAAATTTGGAAGAATTTTACAGCGGTTTTCCGCAAGAAGATTGTATGTATGTTGGGTATTCAGCCCGAAGGCTGGTTTGATCCTCTGCAGCTCCGCCAACAGCTGTCATAAATAGCCTAGGCGTCACTGAAGAGGCGTACTAGGGAAATGAGGAGTGAGGTAGATTCCCGTTGCTTTCCTCACTGAGTCAGCCGTTGCTATTACATATCAGTCTGTCAAGCCCACTGAAATGCATGCAACAACCAACCATATGAGCGATATTTTCACACCATTCATAACAGGGACTGGCTGCATAAGGAATGGTATTACTAGCATCACTCATACCTCAGTCACTTTCACATTGTCAAAGCCAAGGATGAGACTGAGACAGGTCAATGAAAGTAACAAATTTGATATAGCCCATACCAGAAGACATAGTGCACTATAAACACTACATCTCGCCAGCAAAGGCATGCAAGAAGATTACCCCCTTTTATATAAACATGCATGTAAAGTTCTATCAATATTCGGCTCAACGTACATTTGTGAGCGTTTCTTTTCGGTCCTTAAGCTTACCAAAAGTAAACATGTGCAACGATGAGCTAGAAACTCGTGTAATTGTTTAAGAATATTGGTAAAATTTTGTTTTAATTTTCCTCTCAGATATGTTCATAATTTCAGTTTTGAATAAATCGCATTACTGTATTCTTTACTTAACACTTGATTTCGTTTCCTGCATATTCCATACATCGGAGTACCTTTCGATTTGTATATGCGGTATATGGCAAAACAGCCCTATCAATATAATGTCAACAAACCCACAAAAGCCGTCGGACGCAAGACTGTACGTACGTATCTATTCAGCGCGGTCCGAACATCGTCCGTCTCAAGTCTCCTCGCTGCCACACTGTAGTGGTGGTAGGGGAAGGAGCGCTCGTCTGACTGCCCAGTGCTCCCCGAGCGCGGGCGCGCTCTCGGAGCGCAATAGCTGGATGGCCCTGACATAGATACCTTTCAAACGATCTTACAAATAACTGTGAATATTTTCACCATTTTTCGGCAGTTATGGAACTCCAGACACATGAATACAGTATATTTATTAAATTACTGCTCTGTATTTATATAGTACATTTCCTTGAAATTGTTTGACCACAGATGAATGGTTCTTTCACAGGTGAATGGCATGCACTACTGTATACTGTAAAGCATTTTCTGCGCACTTTGTCTCCAAATGTTTGTACTTTCCTGCCTACCGTGACTCAACACAGTAGACAATTTTTAATATCCGCTCAATAACGTGTTTGCCAATTCCAATGAATATTTGCCCTAAATGTAAAAACAACGTTGTTCACCCTCAGTAGTAGTATATGGTCCCAATTCGTTGGTGTACATTTTCACGCACTTGCTAGCCATCGAGATTTTGCTCCCTTTTAAAATATGCGTAGGTTGTAATAAGGTTTGGTCAAATTTGCGAAGATACAGTATCTTAATACACTTGACGTTCCTGAATGAGTGCTGAGTAGCTTTGCATGCGAGACACCTACTGGCTCATTTGCTGCCTGCTCATAAAAACATGAACATTTTTCTTACGTATATTATTCTTAACAAATACATCGCAATTGGGAAATAAAGTAACTTACAGTTAAAATATAATTACCCAATAACTACTACTACTACTACTACTACTACTACTACTACTACTACTACTGATACTACTACTACTACTCCTACAAGAGTACAACAATCAATTCAATAGAAAGACAATATTACAAGAAATACTACTAATTTGAGATTCTACATCCAGCATCATCATATACAATTTCACACACAACTTAAGGCCGCAATTACATCTACCGAGTACTGGGCCGAGTCACTCGCTTTGTTAGTCGGCCGAGTCACTGGCGTAGCCAAGGGGGGGGGGGCCACTGGGGCCGCCCCCCCCCCCCCAAATGTTTCCTGAAACTAGAGCGACGATCAGCCGTTGTTTTACGTACGATACGAACAACTTAAAACTTACGCCGAAATGACGAATTAACGTAGCGACAAGAATCTACTAGCAGGGCTCAATACGACCATTCATAATTCTTCATATTTGTACTGCTTGAATGAAAGGAAGTCACTTAGGATTGTGATGGGCGGGGATATTTCACTGTAGAGGCCTCAGTATTGGGAATGTGTTGACAAATGCCAAAAGATGAGGAAAGGGGCAATTAGCCAGGGATTACTCAGTAGGGGATCGGACCGTGACCACCGAGATAACGGGGTCCACAGCCAGAAACAGCTGAACAACATCGTGTCAGCTTTTGCAGATCAGTTCCAGGAAACTGGGGTTGTACCGTGGTTGAAAGATGTGCTGTGTTTAAGTTGCAGCGGTCGGAAGACTGTGACAGGATTTTGATCTGCACGTTAGTTTCTCATTTTGTGCCATATTGCACCCTTGCAGAGCTCCTTCGGTGTAGATTAGATGTCAATGTTGCCTCGGCTGCCCTAAAAAAAAAATATATATATACTTACCGAAGGTGGTGAGGTCCTCTTCTCAGGCGCGATCAGTCCCTGTCGTCGAATCAGGATGCATAGGGATAGTGCATTCGGTAAACTATTGACTACAATAATTTATGACTCAGACTGATTTGAGTTTAAATATGTGTATAAAATTTTATTGATAAATCAAAAGAGAAAAGTAAATAAATTTTATAAAATGTAAAATAAGATTGGTTAATGTTACATTATTACCTTATGAGACTGTACAACTAGAATTCTCAATAATGACACACATGACTACCTCATTAATCCCTAAAGAATAATATTTATAATTTTCCATAAAATTATGTTTTAAATGATGTTTCCCATATTAATTCATCCAATTATATAATGTCTGTGTAACTGTACACATTTACTAGGATAATGTTGTTTATAGACCAAGTGGATCAATTGAATAACAATATACTCATGAGAACATTTAGTGATGATAATGATAATAATAATAATAATATTGATGTGAATAAATTTTTATACAGCCAATTCAAGTTATTCATCAAAATACTGCTTGCCATCAGTCAAAATAATTATAATAGATAAAATTGTTTTTTTAGATATTAAAAAAATATCGATATTAATTAATTAATAAAATTATTTTGATATCACTGAATTACATTGTAAACTAATTAAAAGAATACAGGAAAGTCTCCACAGTGTATCCCAAATGCATACCTGTAGTTTGGAAAACCAACCTAAATATGTAATACAATAGTAATAATAATAATAATAATAATAATAATAATAATAATAACAATAATAATAATAATAATAATAATAATAATAATTGAAACGATAATAGTAATATCACTTAATGAATGTTATTTCTATGTTAGATATCATTAAAAAAAATCCTAAAGAATTTATAATCGCCTACCAGAATCCAATACTGTTGTCAACCAAATCGTAGATAAATTGAATAAAAAAATATAAAATGTAAATTATTTAATTAATTAATAAATCCACAATTGATTGACACAAGTAATTAATATGGTATTCATCAAGATTCCCTAAATGCTTGTGAATTTCATTGGTAAAATGTTAAATAATAATATTCAATAATAATAATAATAAGAATAATAATAATAATAATAATAATAATAATAATAATAATAATAATAAATAATAATATCTTAACATGACCTGTAATTACGGTACTCTTGATCCACCATCCTGATAAATTATAGTATGTTTATGTCAGTTATCTTAGAACATTCATTTGCCATGAGTAACACCATTTGAATAGAATCTTTCTTAACAGTGCATATTGGGTTTTCTTTATCTATAAAACCATATTTGCCATAATTTAATGAAATACCTAATCCACTGTGTAAAGGCATAACCATGAAATTCTCATAATAGAGTTCACCAATATTAATAATAATAATAATATTTCTCTTATCAAAACCGTTACTGAGTTCCCATAATTTCAATATCTTCCTTCTAGGTGCAATAAACAATACTTGCTTTAACCTGAGAATTCAGTAACTTTAACTCATATAATGGACCTTGGTTGTTGTTGCACACAAATCTAAAGCTTTACTTCCGATATATGCGAGTGACCCTTACTTAGATATCGTAAAATTAATCTGGAAAAGACAAACTCTCCTACTTTAAATAAAACATACACTAACTTATGCTAATACGTACACCAAGCGAGGTAACGCAGCCAGAAATCCTAACCTAATACCACATTTCCACTAATATATACATATATGAACCTTGTCATCAGCACATACCACACTTTTGGCCTATTTCAGCGTCTCAACATATTATAATTCGCTGAAATATAGCCATGACCCATTGCAAATGTTACTGTGGTTTCTTCAGAATAAAATGCATAGACAATGCACAGACAATAAAAGAATGTACCTAAATGATGGCTAATACGAGGCAAATAAAGTAATAAATATATTTAATATTAATAATAATAATAATAATCATCTGTTAAAACCAATAAAATAGTTCCTACTGGCAAGCATCCACACCAGCCCAGTTGCGTGATCCATGTTACCAACCTAACTTTAAAATATCATTAAATGCGTACTATAACTTTCTCTGAATACAACGATATTGTGTCACGGCTAAACCATTTACATGTATCATCTGGTCCTTCTAACTCGTATACCTTCTTTAACTGGCTTATTTATTTCCTCACATTTATTCATTTACGACGTCATCATCATTTCTTATTCTGCACGAATTCTATTACCTCTCAGCTATCACGCTGATACTTATATTTCCATTTTTATTAAGAATATGTTCACCATACTCTTTGTTCTCCATAATTATCTTCAGGTAAATAACCTCATGTGTTACCATATACTCTCAACTACGGACCTTCAAACATCTCAAATAAATTACCGTTGCTCAATATCGTTCTTATCATTTGACAACACCTTGTTTACCTGAGCCAAAATAAATCCTTTTATTTAACATTGTTCACTCAACTGTCAAACCGCGTTACTTGCCATAGCAACCAATATGTGGATGTATCAGTGTTACTGTCGTCCCAACAGAACTCTCGACAGTAACTATTGAACATATATATATCTCTATGTATGTTTTATTATCATTAATTGACTTCATCAATCCTCCACCACGGTAACTGTGCTTGCGTGAAACAAACAAATTCCGCCTAAATGCAATACTGACAATGCTACTGATAATAATAATAATGCAGGTATATGCGAAACACCCATTATAATTGCCTCAAAAATATAACTTGTTCGATACTAACAGATCAAATTTAGTACATACACGATTAATAATAATAATAATAAATATAAATATTTACACTACTGATAAACGGAATTATCCTAATTTTCTGGCTGTGTACTCGGGTTTATAGTTACCTCATCGTCACTCGCATACCTATTTAAATAAAGATACCATTATCAAAGGAAAGCTTTAGATTTTAAATCAAACATGAGATTGTGTACTCACATTGAGGGCACTTCGGGATCGCCAGGACTAAAGGCAGCCATGTTGTCTTACAGATTCATGACCAACATGTTAATATCATTGACCATTCTTGCTGTATCCGGCATTGGCTTATATTACTACTTTCCACTCTTGTTTGACACTGTGCACACGTTTATTTCCTACCCATAATATTAAACACGACAACTTGTCTTAAAACTAGACATTACACTGTAATACATATATACACACATACGCAGTACTCAGATATTTTGGAACTTAGGCCGGATTTTACGTACTCTGCTTTAACACACTGCTGCTTCTCACGAAGCGAAGTCTTGCATGGGCTCAACGGTTTCCTTTGTAAAGCCCCAGCTGTTGGGGAAAGTGACTACCCCCACTTGAGCTAAATATCTCGTAGAAAGTAAAAGTATTTTCTTCGCTCCACGTTTCAAACACCACTAACAAATCAGCTGTAGCAGGCAATGTTTCCACACTTACGGGCTACCAATGCCTATTGAACTGTCTGCTTTGCTCTGCGGGCTACATATTGAAAATACGTCACATAAGATGCAACTCTGCATAATTCACAGTTTCATTTCTTTACCCTGCATAGATTTAGACACTTGTATAATTTGTTAATCTGTTCCTCCACTCACTTGTGGGGTTTCGAAAACTTTACCACCTACACTTCTGTTTATAACATTCATTTCCTCCTCCACAGTACTAATAAATATATATAATTTACCACAATCGTACTTAAGTGCGGAGCAAATTTAAGACACGTCTGACCGCCACTAGACTCTTACTGCTGACTGACTCGTGACAAGCCACCGCTCGGGGATGTTGGCGCACTAATCGGCGTAGGAACACTAATTCTTGCCACTAAAAATCCCAACCAAAGGAATGCTGGGTAGCTCCAAAGCAAAGTTACCAAAAACATGAAATGCTTTGTACACACAAATTGCATCAATTCTTGTTACTGCCATGATGCATCGTGACTCTAAAATTGTTCGTAATTTCTTTTACAATACAGTAGGCGTTAGTTGGACTATATCTTCTGCCGCGCTGATAAACCACTCTCCACGCTGGCAAGGGGTTCCCACTGCCGGTGATAACAAACATCTGGATACACAATATTCCAATCCATTTGCCACAAACCAATAAGTAAGTTCATAATTACTATAATAATTACTGACATCTCCTCTTAATATAATCTTCCTTAAATACTGACAGGGATTAATTACAAGCCACATGTCATTTGGTCGCGCTAATTTTGAAATTATTTAAATGCAGCAATCTGATTGGAGCACATACTCCGCTGTTCATCTATATGGACGAGTTCATTCCAAAATAAGGGGATTCGGGTATTTAGAACCATGATTCTCCATCTCAGTCACTCCTGCCAGTACTTTTCCATTCCTATTACGCAGTTCCCAAAAGATGATGTAATAACAGGTGTCCCAATAATTTATTTTTAGCAGAGAAAGAAGCGTGGGTTCCTATCAAGGCTTCATTCTCACGAGCTAGCTACCAGAAATTTCCAATGCTGTCCCTTTGTTTAAGAACGCTGGCTATTACTATTTATCAACAAATACAATTATTAAAATGTTGCCAATCAGACTCATCCGATGGGTGCAATATAATAACTTTATTTGTCACAAAGGGCAAAATAATGTGCATCCTCGGTAAGTTATGATTTTTTTTAAATTCTAATAGCAAGACAGATCGCAGATGCGTACCTTAGTTCTATAGGTAGGTCCATATATTTTGTCAAATGCCCGGGGACTGATTGGAACTTCAAATGGCACCATCAAAAGTGCATGTAACTATCTTGTAATTAGCGGACGTGATAACTCAGTTCCAATGGTTCTATCTTCTCTTCAAGACGGCCGAGGCTTGAGTCGCAGTCGATGCATGAAACATTTTTAAAATGGGAAGTCACGTTCTATTGATACAGATTCTGCTTAAAACACTAGGTCGCGTGCCTAACCTTTCTTTAGTACTTTTGAGTAATAACCGCATCATTTATGATGGTGTATTTTGAGTATCAACCATTCTTCGGGCTTTCCTTGTACCTTAAATGGTGAGTGGATGCACTGGCGTACCCACGAAATAATATCAGTGGCCAAGTCTAGGCCAGTAACGTGGATACAACTTTTCCATGGAAGGGGTTGTGAAAAGATGTTTTATTTTGTATTTAGAATTTGCTTTACGTCGCACCGTAGGTCTTATGGCAACGATGGGAAAGTAAAGGGTTAGGAGTGGGAAGGAAGCGGCCGTAGCCTTAATTGTATGTTCAGTCTTCAGCCCTAAGGCTGGTTGGATCCTCAACAGCTCCGCCATCAGCTGTCATTAAGGTGTGAAAATGGGAAACCACCGAAAACCATCTTTAGGGCTGCCGACAGTGGGGTTCGAAGCGGATGCAAGCACACAGCTGTGCGCCCTTAACCGCACGGCCAACTCGCCCGGTGGATATGAAAAAAAAGCCGGTCCTACCGAGTGCGGTGACGGATTTTCTGTAGATATTGATGGTTTTGATTGTTACCATGTAATTATATCCAACAATCGAAATCATAGCTTCTGTACTCTAAACCGGCTGCATTATTGAAACTGTTCGTAAAATTGATAACATCGTTCTTCGTTTGTGAGGAAGTAGAATCTTCATTTAATTTTTTTTCTAAAAAAAAAAAAGAACCACTTTGGTACTACGCCCCGTGAAGGTGACTACCTGCCAGGTCGTAGATATTTCGATCACGGGAGACTCATGGCCAACTCTATTGCACCCACAAACAAGGCTGTATCTTCCCGATCCCATGCCTTTCTTAACTCTGTCAGTGGCGGGCATCGAATGCAGGATGCCTTAAGTCTAATTCTAAAATAAGTTGACCTAAAAGTAAGAAGCCGACCCCGCGGTGTAGGGGTAGTTTGCCTGCCTCTTACCGGAGGCCCCGGGTTCGATTCCCGGCCAGGTCAGAGTTTTTACCTGGATCTGAGGACTGGTTCGAGGTACACTCAGCCCACGAGCTTATAATTGAGGAGCTATCTGACGGTGAGATAACGGCCCCGGTCTAGAAAGCCTAGAATAACGGCGGAGAGGATTCGTCGTGCTGACCACAGGACACCTCGTAATTTGCAGGACTTCGGGCTGAACAGCGGTCACTTGGTAGGCGATGGCCCTTCGGGGCTGTTTCGCCATGGAGTTTGGTTTGGAAAAGTGTACAGAGAAGGAAGCGACACCCCTGCAAGGCTCTTTAGCTTCCAGCTAGTTCTTCCGTCCGGTCTCGTGCATTTAGGACAGTTGGAAAACGTACGCCTTAATAAATGCTCTTCATAAAACCTGTGTAAACATACTAACTGAATCTATTTATAACAATAATCACAAACGCCTCCTTTTCATGTGGTTCAGTTGGTTGAGTCGCTGTCCTTCTGAGTCCGAGTTCGCAGGTTCAAATTCCGACTTTGGTCGGTGGCCCTCAAAACGGTGTTGAAATGGCAACAGCTCCATGTCGTTGGTTTCTGGCACGTTAATAAAAATTATACATACGAATATTAGCGTCATAAAACTGTAACTTAATGCTACTATATTCTGCACCCCAGGCTTGCGAGGGAAACGAATTAACAATTTGCTTTACGTCGCAACGACACTGATAGGCCTTACGGTGACGGTGGGATAGGAAAGGCGTAGGAGTGGGAATGAAGCGGTCGTGGCCTTAATTAACGTACAGCCCCAGCATTTGCCTGGTGTGAAAATGGGAAACCACGGGAAACCATTTTCAGGGCTGCCGACAGAAGGGTTCGAATCCACTGAGTCCCGGATGCAAGCTCACAACTGCGCTGCCCTAACCGCTAGGGAAACTAATAGGACAAGGTAAACACTCCCTAGCATATATTGTGACATATATTTTTCTTTACCAACTAACAAAATATCTATACACATACCCCTTAAATTCTATATTTATTTATTTATTAGTGCCTTTTTTACAGTGGCGAAGTTAGGGCTCGAGGCCCTCTCGTATACTTAACCACATACTAATCAAAATCTTAAATAAAATACTGAGATACGTAAAACAGTTAAACCTACATGAATTATAGTTTTAAAAATAAATTTAAATACACTACTAACTAAATTAATATTAAAACGAATTAAGTGCGGCTGCATGGCTAAATGGTTAGCGAGTTAGCCTTTGGTCACAGGGGTCCTGGATTCGATTCCCAGCAGGGTCGAGAATTTTAACCATCATTGGTTAATTTCGCTAGCACGGGGGCGGGGTGTATGTGTCGTCTTCATCATCATTACATTCTCATCCCGACGCGCAGGTCGCCTACAGGTGTCAAATAAAAATACCTGCACCTGGCGAACCTAACATGTCCTCGGACACTCCTGGCACTAAAAGCCATACGCCATTTCATTTCAATATTAAAAACTCTTAAAAATGACATCCTCAGGCACGCACACATTCACATGTCAACCATTCAGTCAGCTGTCCTCAGCAGGTAGTCTCGGCAGGTTTAATTTAATTTCGTGTGGCTATTTCTAGCCGAGTGCAGCCCTTGTAAGGCAGACCCTCCGATGAGGGTGGGCGGCATCTGCCATGTGTAGGTAACTGCGTGTTATTGTGGTGGAGGATAGTGTTATGTGGTGTGTGTGAGTTGCAGGGATGTTGGGGACAGCACAAATACCCAGCCCCCGGGCCACTGGAATTAACCAATGAAGGTTAAAATCCCCGACCCGGCCGGGAATCGAACCCGGGACCTTATGAACCGAAGGCCAGTACGCTGACCATTCAGCCAACGAGTCGGACGTCTCGGCAGGTGACCTTAAATCTTAATAAAGAGCTAGTTTCTCTGACCTGAGCTGACAGGGAATTCCATAATGTGACGCCGATCACCACAAATAATCTATTAATTGTATTTGTGCGGTGCAGTGGAATAGAATGATAGGATCTAGACTGTGTATTTAAGTTGTGAAATGATGATAAAAAGGTGAATTTAGAAGAAATATACAGTGGCTGACTTTCAGCTAACACTCCTAAACACCATCGTTAAAGTGTGTAGCTGCCGACGTTTATCAGGCTTCAGCCATGAGACAGCCTGATAGTTTGGGGTGGTATGAACATCGTACCCGATGTTGTAAATAAATCTCAGGCAGGAATTCAGTGCTCGTTGAAGTTTAAGTGTTTCTTCTCTCGTCATATCAACTAATACAACGTAACAGTAATCAAGAATAGGGAGAATGAGTGTCTTTATTAGTTTTGCCTTTAGCTCAAATGGAAATATATCCCTCTGCCGTTTAAGAGGGTGAAGCACTCCAAAAGTCTTTTTTACGTATTTCTTTCGTGTGACCAGAACAATCAAGTGTTTCATTAATAATTAAGCCAAGATTTTTAACCGGTTTACTGTGGGGAATAATGTTCCCATTCAGGATAGGCGGGATTGCGACATTGTTTGAGCAGCTCAGTAATTTTCGTGGTCCAATTATGATTGCCTGAGATTTTGTGGAGTTTAGTATAAGAGAATTTCGTTGTGCATATATACTGAGTCATCAGAGGTCATTGTTAATATCTTGTCTTGCAGTGTCGATATGTTATTACCTGTCACGGATGGTATGTCATTGATATAAATACAGAAAAGTAAGGGCCCTGGAATACTGCCCTGCGGGGCACCACTAAGTTTCATTTTCCATTTAGAGGCCTTCTCGTTTACTGTTACACGCTGATGATGGTTACTCAAATAATAACTAAGAAACTTAAGCGCAGCCAGGTCGAAATTTAGCAGTTCCATTTACTTTATCTTAGTCGGAATTTCTATAGTGTCAAAGGTGCTACTGAAGTCAAGAATGATAAGTTTACTGAGCAGTCGTTTGTCTATAGCGTTTCTTCTTACCTTCAAAAGTGCTGTCGCGGTACTGTGACCCTTCTTAAATCCAGATTGCAAAGGGTTCAAAGGAGCATTTTTATTTAGGTATTCCAGAACTTGCTCATATACTAAACGTTCAAAGGCTTTAGAAAGCGCAGGGAGTATGAACACAGGACGAATGTCAGAGAGAGATTGTGGGTCTAAACTCTTAGGTACCAGTATAATATTCAATATTGTCTGTTTTCCAGACAGTAGGGAAAATTCCGTTTAGTAAACAGTAGTTCAGTATGTGCGTCAGTATAGGCAGGACAGCACCAATAATTTTATGTATAAAAGTAATAGGATTATCATCTACACGCGTGGCCTTTGATTTAATCAAGTACAAAGCCTTTTTAACCTGATTTTCTGTGACACTGTGAAATGTGAATGGTGGATTGGCTGGAGGGGAGGGCGGTGATTTGGTGCAGTTAATTGGGGTAGGTTGAATATTTATTCTACTACAGTAATCGTTCAGTTCGTCAAGTAGAATGTCAGGAGTTGTCTGGCTCTGTTGATCTTTTCCTATTCCCAGAGCCCTAAATTGGTCCCATGCGCGACTGGAATTAAAGTTGTTAGCTAAATTCCGGAAATATGCACATATTTTATTTCTGATTAACTGCTTTGTGCGATTTCTTAAGATGCGGTAAGATTCGAAGTCTGTGTCATCTAAGGTTTGTTTATAATGTCGAAATAACGAGTCACGGTGGGCCATCATTCTCTTGGTTTCAACATCTAGCCATGGAGAAGGGCGAGAAACCTTTATTCGACGTGTATGTGTGTGTTTCTTTGCCGCATTAATCGTATAAAATGTCACTTCTTTATAGCTTATCACATGACCATTATTATAATAAAATTACCGTATTTATATTCTGGCTTGGGGACTTGGTGTTTGTCCCAACATTTTCCTCTTCATATTCAGACAACATACTACACTACCAAGCACCAAAGAAACACACAACAGTGATTACATCGCTCCATATAGGGTTTGCGTCGGGAAGAGCATCCGGCCGTAAAACAGGGGCAAATTCACATGTGCGACACAGTTCGCACCCGTGACCCCACAGATGTAGGAAAAACGGAAGAAGAAGAAGAAGAAGAAGGAAAAAAGATGATGATGATGATGATGATGATGATGATGATGATGATGATGATGATGATGATGATTACTATTAGCTTCCGGAATCCGCACGAATCCATCATTCTTACTTGGATCCAAGGACACTCATTTCCTTTTTAGGTATTCTATACCACCTAAACTCTGGAAGTTTGGTCACCTATCAAAATAAATGCCCCCCCCCCCCACACTGAAATCCTGGCTACGCTACTGGGCCGAGTAACTTATTGAGGAGTAGATGTGATTACACGAGGAAGAGACAATGGACGAGTCAGTGCATTGTAACGTTTCAAGGGTGCGGGAATATGGTTATGTGAAGTAGGAAAATGAAGACCAACATACAGTATCTGTCTCTGTTATTCGTACAGGCTTCAATTTCTTATCAAGTCGCGTACATTCACATTAACGATTGAAAAAGTGACATAAAACGTACATTACGGGTAAAAATATGGTTTGTCAATGACAATTCGTTAGTGAAAACCATACTTATTTACATACAGGCAAGAAGATTTGATATTAATGTGCCGGCATCGACAAACGGGTGTATCATTTGTATTCGTACACATGGACAGGATGATGCCCACCGTTTGGTTGCGATGCACGGAAAAGTCTCAGTGACGGCATTCGACTGGTCAAATGCGATAGTCTCCTTCCTAGCGTATCTGTGGTGGACATCGGTAGGAGTGCAGATTTAAGTACGGAGGTCAAGAACACTATAGTTAAACTGGCACTTAAAGGACTTTCATTACAAAAGATTGAACAGCTGGTCAATAGAACACATTCTACTGTGGAATATGTGGTTGATACATTTAAATACAAAGCCACTATTAAGAGCACGCGAAGGAAACCCAAGAGAAAGTGTTTGACTGAAAGGAAAAAACGGCTTGTTGTTCGGCTTATAAAGTCAGATTAAAAATTAAGTGCACCAGTATTGAGACAACTCACGGAGGAACGAACTGGAAAGAAGATCAGCAACTCCACCATCCGTCGGATCCTGTATCGGTATGGTACTACGGAAGAATCCCTCGGAAAAGGCCATACGTAAGTATAAAAACAGACGGCTTATACTGACATTCGCTAAAGAACAAAGGAGAAAGAATTCTGGAAAGATGTTATCTGGTCTGATGAGACAAAAAACCTTTCTTGGGTCAGATAGCATCCACAGAATATGGGGAAAAATTGGTACGGACAATGATGGGGCGAATACACTCCCAACGGTAAAATACGGTGGTGGGTCTGTAATGCTTTGGGGCAGTATGTCAGCCAGAGATGTTCGTAACATACATTTCATCGACGGAATAATGAACAAGGAGGGCTATAATGCAATCCCGTGGGCAAACCTGAAGCAGAGTGCCGAAAATATGGGGATGCCACCTGTTTATATATTCCAGCATAATAATGACCCAAAACACACTTCTGATACAAAAAAGATATGGTTGATCTGGAACATTCCTAACCAGCTTAGAACACCTTCCCAGTCTCCGGATTAAAATCCCATCGAACGTCTTTGGGCTACGTTGAAGAGGAATCTCCGTAGGCAACGTATGCTTACGGAGGAGGAACTTAAAAGTGTGATTCTTCAGGAATGGCAGAATATCAGCCCCGAGATGTGCAAGAAATTAGTGTATTCTATGCGGCGACGATGTCAAGCAATTAAAAAGTCTTGGGGACATTCCACTAGATACTAACATGTTCCAGGAACCCTTTATTTGTTTGTTTGTTTGTTTATTTCAAGTGTTCAGCTTGCTTGTACGAATAGGAATGATACAAGATTATGGGCGCGCTTTACTTTATTAGAAGCTGTATGTTTGGTTAACATGACTGCAGACAGATACAGTAGATATATGTTGTCTGAACGCATTGTTGAATGTATGTTGAGTGAATAAAATCCTTCTCAGTTTATTATTTTCTGGCAGTGCGTTGAAGTACTAAAGCAAACAGCCCATACGAATAGAATAGGTACATACTGTATACAAATTCACACGTACCTTAAATAATTCAGATGCCTTAATACTACAATTTACAGTGCATTAACATATGACACCATACATAGAAATTTACGCATAATTTACAGAATGTTGGAGTCTAATCTTGAAGCATCTTAAATTACTAAGAAAAGGCTCTAAGAGAGCCGCAGGTAATGCATTCCAGTTATCAGTTCCCCGATTTACAAACGAATATTTACGATAGTTGGTTTTCTGCGATCTACCCTTTACTTTATGCGGATGATCTGCTTTTTCAGTCGACTGATCCACTCTACCCAAGTTGGCTTATTCGCGTAAGCATTATACATGGCACATAACCGTGTTCGTTTCCTTCTAGTCCCCAGTGTTTCCCACCCGAGTTTTTCTATCATACTTGTCACACTACTTCTAGGAGTGAAATCATTAAGCACGAATCTCGTACCCTTTCGCTGTACCATTTGAAGTCCCTTAATGAGTTCTATTTGCTATGAATCCCATACGGCTGCCCATATTCCAGTACTAACCTAATGAGTGATATATAGCCCTGCGCCTTCGCCTGGGAACTGCTGCCCTTTAGCACCCTCATCACGAAGTGTAAGGACTTGTACTTGGTTCTACGTGAGTGTCCCATTTTAAATCTCTCTTTGCGTGGATTCCTAGGTACTTGCACGAGTCACTCTCAATCAGAGCGTTCGATCCAATACGATATTGAAAGTTCCCTTGCCTGTGTTTCCCATTCTTATGAGACTGCATTTTTCAGAAATTATTTTAATTTTGTTATCTGGTGCCCACTTATATCGGCTTGTAATAAACTTTTTTTTTCCTATTTGTTTTACGTCGCACCGACGCAGATATGTCTTATGGCGACGATGAAATAGGAAAGGCCTAGGAATGGGAAGGAAGCGGCCGTGGCCTTAATTAAGGTGCAGCCCCAGCATTTGCCTGGTGTGAAAATGGGAAACCACGGAAAACCATATTCAGGGCTGCCGGCAGTGGGATTCGAACCCACTATCTCCTGGATGCGAGCTCACAGCTGCGCCCTCCTAACCGCACGGCCAACTCACCCGGTTTGTAATAAACTATTATCGCTAGCATTCTGTATTTTTCAGTATGTTATGCAGTCGTCCGCAAACAATCTACATTCACTTCGAACTTCGTTCGGCAGATCGTTAAGAAATGCCGTAAATAGGAGTGGCCCTATACAGCTACCTTGTACTACTCCCGACGTTACGGAAACTTCGTCGGAGTATTTTCTTCCCACCTTTACCCTCTGCGTGCGGTCTGTCAAAAATTCCCGGATCCACAGAACCGCCCTTTTATCAATGTTTGTTTCCACCAATTTTCGCACCAGAATGCCATGTGGTATTACAGTACACCAAATGCTTTAGCAAAATCAATTACAATAACATCAACGTTCATACCTTTGTCTAATGACTCACTAATATCTTGAAAGAGCGACAGCATTTGGCTTTCGCAGGAGACACCTTTTCTAAAACCGTGCTGATGGCCTTTAATCCATGAACTTTTCTCCCATTATCTCTTAGATATTCTGAAATCAGGTGTTCCATTTGTTTGCATACAATGGACGTAAGGTTAATGGTTCTATAGTTGTCCATTAGCAGTTTGCTACCCCCTTTAAAAATCAGGACTACAGTTGCTTTTTTCCAGTCATCTGGACTTTGGGTATTGTTGAGCGACACACTAAATAGTATTTCCAAATAGAGTAGAATAGCTCTACTTCCCAGTTTCAGAACCTCCCCAGCAAAATTATCAGACACTGTCCACTTATTTCCCAAAGTTCTTAATTCTTTCCTGAATTTTTCTGTGGCTAATTTGGAAGAGAGAACAATCAGTGTTATTGATAACGTCTATCGCCAGGCAATTCTGCCCATTAAATACGTTCCCATATCAATGATTTAATTCATGAGGTATTAGTAGATCGTCAGTAATTACCTCACCTTCTCTGGACTTCATCATTGACACATCATGGTTGGCTCCTCTCCTTTCCGTAACATACTTATAGAGATGTTTCCACCCATTTTCCCTGGAAGAAAGTATACCTTTCATATATTTGTCTTGAGCAGTTTCCTTTTCAGAAGCGAGTTCTTTGGACAGCTTGCGAAACCTATTCCTATGCTCCGAACTAAATTGCCTTTTGTTGTACGCTTTCCTTACTTTCATTTGAAGGCTCCTAATTTTACAATTGTAGTACTGTATTCGGGATCTGGGTTCCATTTTAGTAATTTAAGGGGCACAAACTGCTCAATAACTGTGTTAATAATATCAACGGAATTATCCCAAATTACGTTTATGTGTCTGCCTTGTGGTGCCCAGCTGGGAAATATTTGCCACAGAATTTAAAGAGGTCAGCTTTACTATCCTGGTATACTTTTACTTTCTCCTCATTATCTAGTTTAGTGCTTAAGGGATATCAAATATTTAATTCTGCAGCAGAGTGGTCGCTGATTCCTGGTACTGACATAATTACAACCAAAGTGTTATTTCGTCGGTGTCCTGTCAATCCCCTCCAGTGTCAGTCGCTCCCAGTGCGGTCCAGCTGTTCACTTTGGACATCGCCCCCAGAAGGGGCCGTTCTTTACTATTTAAATCCAGCCGTGTTCTGCAGGCCAGCTACGGTGGTGGTGGTGATGGTGATTACTTTTTCAAGAGGAAGTACAACTAGGCACTAATCAGAGAAAAAAGAAAGACAAGGGCCAGGTAGGGCGTGAAAATGAAAGACTCCGTAGCCCTCGGAACCTAATAGCTTCCGGGTCAGAAAATAACAAGAGTTGACCAAGGGAGGTTGGATAGGATAAATGAAAGTGAGGAGCCTGGCACAAGTAAATGGAAGCAATGCCAGGACTCAGTTGAGGGCCCCGTGGTCGCCAACCCACGCTCCCAAGTTCAGACCCCCTGGGGCCTCCTTTAGTCACCTCTTACGACAGGCAGTGGATAACGTGGGTGTTATTGCACCGCCCCCCAACCACAGGGAGAGGCCAGCTACGTACGGGCAAAGTGTTACACTGGCTGTGTGTGACCATCAGTTGTGTTTAGCACGACTAACTGACTCTCATCACACTCTATCCAGGCTTTGGACTGGCTACACTCAATATCTTTTGTATATAGGCGTGTTTAAAATCAGCTATTGGCTTCGTCAGTAACTTTTTACTAAAATTAAGCTCCGTCAGTTTTAAGCATGGACATTAACTGTATTTACATTTATCCCTGATTCTATTTACACTATTTACATATTTACTCTCTCCAATGAACAATGAACTTTCTGGATTTCATAGCAACTATTCAAAGTTTTTGGAGATGGAAAATTGTCTTCAAACAAGCGACAATATCACCACTTTCTTCATATTTTTTAACTGTTATTTCCAGTCTGTCATCTAGAGCGATGTAAGCGGTCATTCTTCGTTTACCTTCCATATTGAGCTGGGCACTTATCAGCGCACATTCAGAGCTCTCTGCTACTTTCTTTAAACATTTCTTGAGGTCTTTGATTCGAGGTTTTGGTCAATCAATCAATCAATCAATCAATCAATCAATACTGATCTGCATTTAGGGCAGTCACCCAGGTGGCAGATTCCCTATCTGTTGCTTTTCTAGCCTTTTCCGAAATGATTTCAAAGAAATTGGAAATTTATTGAACATCTCCCTTGGTAAGTTATTCCAATCCCTAACTCCCCTTCCTATAAATGAATATTTGCCCCAGTTTGTCCTCTTGAATTCCAACTTTATCTTCATATTTTGATCTTTCCTACTTTTATAGACGCCATTCAAACCTATTCGTCTACTAATGTCATTCCACGCCACCTCTCCGCTGACAGCTCGGAACATACCACTTAGTCGAGCAGCTCTTCTTCTTTCTCTCAATTCTTCCCAACCCAAACATTGCAACATTTTTGTAACGCTACTATTTTGTCGGAAATCACCCAGAACAAATCGAGCTGCTTTTCTTTGGATTTTGCCAGTTCTTGAATCAGGTAATCCTGGTGAGGGTCCCATACACTGGAACCATACTCTAGTTGGGGTCTTACCAGAGACTTATATGCACTCTCCTTTACATCCTTACTACAACCCCTAAACACCCTCATAACCATGTGCAGAGATCGGTACCCTTTATTTACAATCCCATTTATGTGATTACCCCAGTGAAGATCTTTCCTTATATTAACACCTAGATACTTACAATGATCCCCAAAAGGAACTTTCACCCCATCAACGCAGTAATTAAAACTGAGAGGACTTTTCCTATTTGTGAAACTCACAACCTGACTTTTAGCCCCGTTTATCAACATACCATTGCCTGCTGTCCATCTCACAGTATTTTCGAGGTCACGTTGCAGTTGCTCACAATCTTGTAACTTATTTATCACTCTATAGAGAATAACATCATCCGCAAAAAGCCTTACCTCCGATTCCACTCCTTTACTCATATCATTTATATATATAAGAAAACATAAAGGTCCGATAACACTACCCTGAGGAACTCCCCTCTCAACTATTACAGGGTCAGACAAAGTTTCACCTACTCTAACTCTCTGAGATCTATTTTCTAGAAATATAGCAAACCATTCAGTCACTCTTTTGTCTAGTCCAATTGCACTCATTTTTGCCAGTAGTCTCCCATGATCCACCCTATCAAATGCTTTAGACATGTCAATCGCGATACAGTCCATTTAACCTCCAGAATCCAAGATATCTGCTATATCTTGCTGGAATCCTACAAGTTGAGTTTCAGTGGAATAACCTTTCCTAAAACCGAATTGCCTTCTATCGAACCAGTTATTAGTTTCACAAACATGTCTAATATAATCAGAAAGAATGCCTTCCCAAAGCTTACATACAATGCATGTCAAACTTACTGGCCTGTAATTTTCAGCTTTATGTCTATCACCCTTTCCTTTATACACAGGGGCTATTATAGCAACTCTCCATTCATCTGGTATAGCTCCTTCGGCCAAACAATAATCAAATAAGTACTTCAGATATGGTACTATATCCCAACCCATTGTCTTTAGTATATCCCCAGAAATCTGATCAATTCCAGCCGCTTTTCTAGTTTTCAACTTTTGTATCTTATTGTAAATGTCATTGTTATCATATGTAAATTTTATTACTTCTTTGGCCTTAGTCTCTTCCTCTATCTCGACATTATCCTTGTAACCAACAATCTTTACATACTGCTGACTGAATACTTCTGCCTTTTGAAGATCCTCACATACACACTCCCCTTGTTCATTAATTATTCCTGGAATGTCCTTCTTGGAACCTGTTTCTGCCTTAAAATACCTATACATACCCTTCCATTTTTCACTAAAATTTGTATGACTGCCAATTATGCTTGCCATCATGTTATCCTTAGCTACCTTCTTTGCTAGATTCAATTTTCTAGTAAGTTCCTTCAATTTCTCCTTACTTCCACATCCATTTCTAACTCTACTTCTTTCCAGTCTGCACCTCCTTCTTAGTCTCTTTATTTCTCTATTATAATAAGGTGGGTCTTTACCATTCCTTACCACCCTTAAAGGTACAAACCTGTTTTCGCATTCCTCAACAATTTCTTTAAACCCATCCCAGAGTCTGTTTACATTTGTATTTACCGTTTTCCACCGATCATAGTTACTTTTTAGAAACTGCCTCATACCTGCTTTATCAGCCATATGGTACTGCCTAACAGTCCTACTTTTAAGACCTTCCTTTCTATCACATTTATTTTTAACTACCACAAAAACAGCTTCATGATCACTAATACCATCTATTACTTCGGTTTCCCTATAGAGCTCATCTGGTTTTATCAGCACCACATCCAAAATATTTTTCCCTCTGGTTGGTTCCATCACTTTCTGAATCAGCTGTCCTTCCCATATTAACTTATTTGCCATTTGTTGGTCATGCTTCCTGTCGTTCGCATTTCCTTCCCAATTGACATCTGGCAAATTCGGATCTCCCGCTACAATCACATTTCTTTCCATGTCGTTTCCCACATAGCCGACTATCCTATCAAATAATTCCGAATCCGCATCAGTGCTACCCTTTCCCGATCTGTACACTCCAAATATATCAAGTTGCCTATTATCTTTAGAAATGAGCCTTACACCTAGAATTTCATGTGTCTCATCTTTAACTTTTTCGTAGCTTACAAATTCTTCTTTCACCAGAATGAAAACTCCCCCTCCCACCTTTCCTATCCTATCTCTACGATACACACTCCAGTGCCGTGAGAAAATTTCTGCATCCATTATATCATTTCTCAGCCATGATTCAACTCCTATTACAATATCTGGTAAATATATATCTATTAAATTACTTAATTCTATTCCTTTCTTTACAATACTTCTACAGTTCAACACTAACAATTTTATGTCATCCCTACTTGATTTCCAGTTCCCTGTTCCCTTATCACCGCTCCCTAGGCCATCCCGTTTCCCTGAATGTACCTCCCTATTACCCTTCCAAACAAATTTCCTAACTTATACGTACCACTGCGGTTTAAATGAAGGCCAAGTCTTCCAAGTTCGGCGTTAATTTTGTTGTGCCATCCCTCGACGGATTATTATTTATAAGTTTCATATTCCGTATTGATTGGATTGAATGTAATAGACAAGAAAAATGTTCCACCGATCAATACATTTATTGTGAATTAATTATTGCACTAGTACCGGTTTCGACCTATCTTGGCCATCATCAGCTAGCACACAAATTTACAGTCATAGGACAAAATTACAAAAATGTTACGTAAGAGCATCCGGATGTCTAATGAAAAATGGAAGTAAAATATATTGCAGTATGTTGCGTTAAAATAACTCTGATTAAAAGTGCTGATGGTTAGAATAAACTAAAACCTATTGATTGGGCATGGACATGAGTACATAAACACATTAAAATATATATGCCACATCATAAGACACTAAAAATATAGCACATTAAACACATTAAAACATGGTATATTTTAAAAACGTCTATTAAAATTTGAGTTCATGTTGCGTTGCATTCATTCTTCAATCTTCTTGTAGTTCTTGTGTTGATTAAGTTGTATAGGTGAATATCGAGAATGTTCTATGGCTGATATACTTTGTATTGGTATATTATAAGAACTCTTGTCATTAAAATTTGAAAATTGAGTACTGTGCAATTCAACTGTTGATGTAGCCAGGTACGATTTATATATACAGAGAGATAGGGTTTAATTTTAGAGCAGTTGGTGGTGACACTTATCTCGTCTATGCACGTTATATGGTTGTTATCTGTAAAGAAAAGCTAATATGAGTATGGCGTATGTATGAAGGAATGCCTGGATGTATGTGTGAAATGAAAAAAAGTACTTACTGTTGTTGCTGTGAAGGTTGTGTACCGATATGTTTGGAGATTTGTTGTGTTCTGCTACGAGTACGTCTGGGGCTGATATGAGCTGTGTGGAGGGATGTTGGTGGAGGGGATGGAGGAGTGGCTATTGTGAAGGTAGGGGCGGGGTTAGGTTTGTGATTCGTCGGTTTGTTATGACGTGTGTTTACTAATTTGAGATAGTCATTTTTTATTGCAGGAATGACTTTGTCGAAGATGATACTGGTTTTCTCTGTAATGTCGTTAATGTTATGATTGGGGTTAGCGTATTGATCCAAAGAAATATAGAAATCTTCGGTTATGTTGAGCAGGGGGCCCTTAGAGTTTATGTTTAATATCATGTCATTATTGATGTCTGTGAAGTTGTGCTTAGATTCTTCTACATTTTGGCCTATTGATGAGAAATGGTTGTGCTTTACTGCATTTATATGTTCATTATAACGGACGGTGAAGTTTCTACCTGTACGTCCAATGTAGCTTGTGACACAGTTGTTACATTTGATGCGGTAGACACCTGATTGGTTGTATTTATTATTATTATTTACTGTTTTGGTGTTGTGTATAGTGTTGGTGCTGTTGTGTGTGGTTTTGAATGCTATTTTCAGGTTGTGCTTCTTGAATATATTAGTTATAGCATATATATTGGTGTTGTTGAAGGTAAATAGGACATAATCTTTTTTCGGTTTGGCTGTTTCGATTAATTTAGTTTTAGGTTGGGATTTTATTTTGTGGATGATTTTGTTGACCATTTCTTTGCTGTATCCATTGTATTTGGTTATGTCGTGGATTAATTTTAATTCATGATTTCGATCTTCTATTGTCATTGGCATATTAAAAGCTTTATGTATCATACTATAATAGGCTGCTCATTTATGTGTGTTAGGATGAACGGAGTCATTTTTATGGTATTTAAAGTGTGTGTGGGTTTCCTATAGATCTTGTAAGATAAGTGAGTGTCATGCCTGGTTATTGTTATGTCCAAGTAATTTAAGGTACGGTTATTTTCTGTTTCTTTAGTGAATTTAATTTGGGGGTCTATATTGTTAAGTTTGTCTAGTATAGTATCTGCATCAGTGAATCTATTATCTATAATTACGAAGATATCGTCGACAAATCTACACCAAAAATATATATTATCTATTTTATTAATTGACGTGTGTTCTAGGTGGTCGATATATATTTCTGTTAAAATTCCGGAAGCAGGAGATCCCATAGGTAATCCTTGTTGCTGATATATGGTATCATGAAATTTGAAGTAGTTATTGTTTAAGGTGAATTTAAGTAGAATCACGAATTCTTTTATTTCTAAGCTGCTCAAGTTACTATGGTTTTTTAGGTTAGATTCAATTATTTTGACTGTTTGTTTAATAGGACTGTTAGGGTACATGTTTGTTATATCAAATGGAGTAAGGGTATGATGTTTTTCGATCTTTAGTTCTTTGGTTCTGTTGCAAAAATCTATTGAGTTTTGTATTGTTTTCTTTGCTAAAAATGAATAATGCTTTTTTCAAAAATTTTTGAATGAATTGTGATAACTTATAGGTTGGACTGGCTTTATAGTTTATAATCGGTCTCATGGGTATATTTTCTTTGTGTATTTTAGGCTAGGCCCTTGCGGATGGTAATTGGGGGTTCATAGTTATAAGTTTAGCAGATTCTGTTTCGGTGAGAATAAAGTGTGTGTTCTTGAGTAGATTTTTTAAATTTCTTTGTATATTACTGGTTGGATCTCGGCGTTTAATTGAAAAAGTGTTGTCCTGGAAACATTATTTAGTCTTTGTTATGTATTCATTCTTATCCATAATGACCGTAGTGTTGCCTTTGTCGGCTTTTGTTATTAGTAGATTGTTCTGTTTTATTTTGTTTTTGAGTTTGTTTAGGTTCGATTTATTGGTGGTATTCATGTTTAGGTTATTATTGTGAACATTATTGACATATTGCGGGATCTTTCTACTGATTTCGTGTCTAACTTCGTCTCGTATATCGTACGGAATTTTCTGTAAAGCGAGTTCTGTTTCGGTAACGGCAGTTATAATATTCTGATAGGATGATGCATTACCCCAGTTACGTTTGGGTCCCCTGCTCAACATAGCCGTCTCTACATCGTCAAATACGGTTAGTGTGAGATTTTTTACGGGTGGGTGGAATTTATGTTGGGAAGGATCTTTATTTTCAGTTATGGTTAGTGGTTTCGGTTTGCTTTGTTGTTTCAGTGTTTCCAGTTTTTTGTTTAATGTGTTTTGTTTCTTTATGGCTAAATCTTCTATTTTATTTCTAGAAATTTGTTGAAAGTAATTCCAATAGCTATGTGGGAGTTCATGGGATACTTTGAGATGTGTTGACTAAAGTTCATTATTGACATGTTGTTTCTTACGATATAGGAATTTTATTTCTTCTTTTAACCAAATTTCATTAGTCTTGTTTAGTGTTTTGCGTGTCTGAGCAGTTCGTCTATGTTTGTTATTGTATTTCTGGAGAAATTTCGGTGTTAAGTTGTTTGAAAGGCATTCCTTCAAGAAGGCAATGCTTTTGGTTGCGTTCATTAGCATGATTTTTAGGTTTTGGTATTTGTATGCATTACGTTTTGCCTGGTTGGCTTCCGTATTATTATTTATAAGTTTCATATTCCGTATTGATTGGATTCAATGTAATAGACAAGAAAAATGTTCCACCGATCAATACATTTATTGTGAATTAATTATTGCACTAGTACCGGTTTCGACCTATCTTGGCCATCATCAGCTAGCACACAAATTTACAGTCATAGGACAAAATTACAAAAATGTTACGTAAGAGCATCCGGATGTCTAATGAAAAATGGAAGTAAAATATATTGCAGTATGTTGCGTTAAAATATCTCTGATTAAAAGTGGTGACGACTGCTCTAAAATTAAACCCTATCTCTCTGTATATATAAATGTTACCTGACTACATCAACAGTTGCATTGCACAGTACTCAATTTTCAAATTTTAATGACAAGAGTTCTTATAATATACCAATACAAAGTATATCAGCCATAGAACATTCTCGATATTCACCTATACAACTTAATCAACACAAGAACTACAACAAGAGGATTGAAGAATGAATGCAACGCAACATGAACTCGAATTTTAATAGACGTTTTTAAAATATACCATGTTTTAATGTGTTTAATGTGCTATATTTTTAGTGTCTTATGATGTGGCATATATATTTTAATGTGTTTATGTACTCATGTCCATGCTCAATCAATAGGTTTTAGTTTATTCTAACCATCACCACTTTTAATCAGAGATATTTTAACGCAACATACTGCAATATATTTTACTTCAATTTTTCATTAGACATCCGGATGCTCTTACGTAACATTTTTGTAATTTTGTCCTATGACTGTAAATTTGTGTGCTAGCTGATGATGGCCAAGATAGGTCGAAACCGGTACTAGTGCAATAATTCATTCACAATAAATGTATTGATCGCTGGAACATTTTTCTTGTCTATTACATCCCTCGACGGAGTTGGTAGTTCGATGACGCCTGCCGTAACAGTTCCAAATCTCGACTGGAACTTCATCATTTTCCATCCACCTTTCTACGAAATAGTCCAAAAATGCAGAACGTTTTTCATTGTCAGATATTCTAGAATGTATTTCCAACCAGACATCGGAAACATCCTCAGGTCGAAGAAACGCTAAAGAAGCACATATGCGGATGATCATTCTCACTTCTTCGTTCTTCATATACTGGCAAGCAAGTTCCAAATCTTGAACTTTTCTGCAGATGCACTTTTTCATGTGGAAGTAGCATCCTTTTACCTCTACTGCTGGAAATACAACTTTAATGGCCGAAATTGCTGCCGATTAAAAATCGACCGTCACTCTCGCATGATTCGACTCAGCTATGGTATAAGAAGGCGAAAAAGCCGAATATATGTTTCTTTTCTTTTGTTTGACAAGAGAGCAAATACAAGTGGATATATAATTGTTTCGTTTCTTGACCTTCCAATGTCTACATGAATGGCATAAATTTGCGAAAATTGGTTACTACAACTCTTAAAAGTTCCATCAATAAAAAAATCTTGCTTACTTATCAGAGCTTCGTTTCCTAAAGTTCCACTAAAATTAATAAGTCGCTCGCCAGTGTTGTCGTCTTTCAAAAGAAAACTACTCCCATCTGTCATGGTAACTTCTTCAGACGTGTCACGTACTCTCACTACTACATCGTGGGATTTGTGACTCTACTTTTCTTCGCCTACCTTACTTGTCTCCTCATCCAGAGCTGCTGCATTCTACGACCCGCCTGCTGCTATGTGTCGCTCCTTATCAGCTGTGCGTCTGCTCGCCCGGCTGGCTCTTCGTTTACTGGGCATGGTTTTGCACCCCTCCTCCCTCCGCTCACGTCACGTATTACGTCTGCCTTCTCGCATGTTCGGTGATCGCTACTATCTGCCTATATAAGCTCACCTTGATCTTCTTTGTGACGAGTTGGGATATGAGGTGATTCTAGTGTGGAGGGCTTCATTTGTCATTGTACAGCTGGTCTGTACTTCTGCTGTTCTACGAACTGGCTTCATACGAGGAGGTGGCTGAGCAAAGGACATGCATACAAACTTTTAAATATTTCAGCTATTGGTCTTACCCTTCTGGCTTGACATAACAAACTCCATTTTCAGTCTATCTCTTTCAAACATGGACTTACTACTTTCGATTTATTTTAAGTCCTGAAAGTTTTATAATATTTTCAAAGTGTTGCGGAAGTATCTTCAGCTATGGATACATAATTTTGAATTTAATGGGTGTCTCGTAGATCGTTGGAATCTTGTGTCTATTTTCTGGGAACTGTCTAGGACTTTGAGTGCGCGGACTTTATTATCCTTTCTCTTTCCCCTTCAATTCTTTTTCCCCCTTTTGATACTTAAAGAAAGAAGTGAAGGACCAAAAGTTAAAAATTGGTAATGACTGTTACTGATCTGTCATTAATTAGTCATGCCCCTTTTAACACCGATTTTTTAACGATTGAGTATATTCTAATTTTGTATTATGGGATTCATAAAAAAATTGTGGCTCACAAATCCCCAACTTCTTTTAACTTTTGTCGTTTATCATTTTTGTCAAAAATGGTGCTGATCTAGTCGTTGTTTCAAAAACATATTGAACCCTTTGGTCCATATTGAGGGATACCTACCTTTCCTACCTTTCAGCAAAGTTCATGAGATCTGTCTCTTGGGTCGTATCGGGTTCTTCGTCACTTGCTGAGGTAAAGTAATTCTAATCTATCTACTGGAATAAAAGGTCTGTTTAAAAGATTTCCATTTATTCAGGAAAATTTGAAGCATTCTGATATGTCAACGGCATCATTGAAGTCAATTGTGTCCACTGGACACAACAATCATTTTTCATAAAGGGTCAGAACACTGGTGTGAGCCTTTGACGTTACTGCCTGATGGGCGTTCTTACTAGAAACCATTGTCTCAATTATTAATTATTTAAGAAAGGAAAGTCTGGAAATCCTTAAATTCGGCTTCCATGTGAGACCACATGTACCATCATAGTGATTCGTTATGGTCCAGCCCTCGTAACACGAACTTTGGACTCTGGGTATAATTACGGCCGTCCAATCGGTGTGTGCCACACAGTGGTTCTACGGCATGGACCCTTAATTGAATCGATGGGACCTGCGTCTATGTCATGGACCGACATCTAAACTTCTAAGTTACTTTAAAGTCATTGTGGATGATGACCGCAAGGAAAATGATGCTACAGTGGCATATGGCCCTAATCTGAGTCACTGAGGTTGATGACCCCCTGACCCTCCAAGTTTCTAGGCTGAAGGCTAAACACAATTAAGTTACAACAACAATAACAATGCCCACAAACTTTGTGGCAGTAAAATCCATTTCCTTCGGATACGTACCCTTAATTGTTACCTTACCATTTAAATATTCCCCAGAAAACAAACTAAGATTTCCAGAATGCATCTCCAAGTTATTCGCTTGATTAAAGTTATTTTCAAAATGCGGTTTCACTGAATTTAATAATTAAATAAATTTAAATGATTTAACGAAATGTAAAAAGCAACAATTTCTATCTCCGCGGACTCTGGTTTCTTCACAAATTCCTCCGCAGCTGTGATGTAAATTCAATCATGTGATGTTTATCTGGCTGGAAAAGAACTGTTACATAATTCATGTCCAGTTATATATCTTGTCTCATGATCTCACACTTTAAATCTAATCTAATCCTAGCCATTATTAACACTTGGGTATCCTAATAATCTACGTACAAACCAAAGCAACTCGCCATATAATTACGATGTCATATCTCGTCATACCATTTATAAATTTTGCGCACCCCTCACAGACAAACCAATCATCACTACCATCGCTCTATATTTTGGACAACCCTGAATGTGGTTACTCTTGTTCCTTATACTCGAAGTTCGTGGTTTCAAATGTTCATTACGTCCCCAATTAAACAAATTTTACAGTGTTCCACAATACTCAGGTTATTACCGGCTATGAATTTCAACTAAATTCAACTTTTAAAGTTCTCCCCGGCCGAGAATACAATCTCAATTCCACGTGTGTCCCGTTATCTTACGGTGAAACCCTCTCAGCTGAGGCCTCTCGTCCTCAAGTTCGCTTGGCAGTAACATGAAACACCTGGTTTGTTCTACTTGACTGGCTTCTCAAAATGCTCCCCTTTAAACTCTGCCGACATAATTAAACAAATACGATATTCTAACCAACAAAATGCACAGATTATGCTTCAAGATGCCCACACTAATTATACGCGTCGCAAATTAATACCGCTATGGATTTCTATATATTTCTTTCCATTCCCAACATTATAAAATATTCCTCGGGCTTCCATGCCCCGGCTTCAATGACAGGCTCTAACCTGATTCGCACATCTCACCTCATCTCATACGACAAAACTAACCTCTGTTTCCCAAAGGAACTGGAATAAAATCCTTACTAGAATCCACAACGTCCAATACGCACGGTGCTTTAATAATGAATAACTTCGCATAAAATGATATCGTATTTAATAACTGGATTTTCACGAAAAATGACTGAAAATTTATACTAGATCTGTTATTGTCAGTCAGACACAGTTTAAAATGGGCCTAGAAAAACGTTTCACTCCGTGACCAAATTCATCACACTAGACTCTCACCCGACAGCGCGCTTCCACTCGATTGAAAATGAGTAACCATGGATTTCTATATTTTCTATGTCAAAATTACAGACAGAAAAATTTTACGTCGAATAAACATCTTAATTTGACATCACAAAATATATTCAATAAGCACAAACACGGGAATGGCGATCTACATTGGACGTGATATCACTTCGAAACCCTATTCAATAACTTTTTACAACATTATACGGCACTCGCAAGACTTCAAAATTTTATCCAAGTGAAAAATAAAAAAATAGTCGTATTCTCACATTTACAAAACTTAATAGGGGTAACCACTGCGTCGTATTTCCCCATTCAAAATACACCTTTAGAGATCATGAAACAATATATAATAGGTAGTAAGATGGAAAGTCACATTACCTTATGTAGTCTCACCAGTGTTCGTTATAGGGCTCACCTGCGACCCTGGCATTTTATTTAGCCATTTTTACATTCATGGCTTTACAGATCATTATTATATTTCTTCAGGTTTCCTGGAATAAAGCATAAAAAAAAAGAAATGCCCTTCACCTTTTTGTTGAGCACACACGATGGACTGTAATTTCTTTCCGCACACGAATTACTTTCTTTACAAATTTATTCGGTACCTTAACCGTCCTATCTGTTACAATTATTTCACTCAAGAAAACTATCTCCTCATGGAGTCAAGACCCCATCCACAATGGCTAAAATCTGCAGTTGAACTCAGTCTACTTTTGTTGTTTGATTTCACAGAGCAGCTCAACACTTCATCGTCCGCTTCGTACATAAAATGCAGGAGAAGGAGGGAGGCTTCGTCATGGCGTCCCTTCATATTTATACCAGTTACCCCCTCTATTCGGGTATCTTCCTTTGCCGCCAAGAAAATTTCTATAAATTTTCTGACTTAACTAAACTGTAATTACAAGAGTTTTGAAAGTGACTACATACTTGCTACATTTCTGGCGGCAGTGTTCATGGACATTTAAAATTTATACGGGTTGGATTTGTGGGATAAATGACCTCCTTTGATAGGCACTATATTTTTTTGACTTGGCTTGGGTCACGCCATGTACACGCGCTTCTAAATGATTTGTCAATTTATGCGTAATGTTCTTAGGGCACAAAAGTCATGGGTTCAATATATATATATATTTTGTGTGCCAATGTTTATTTTGCTTCGGTCCCTTCTTTTAATTGGCCGATGTGTACTATTACTCTACTTCTTTGAATTGTGAGGAGCCATATTGTCGTTCCTCGACAACCCTTGTACTATTTTGAGATTTCACTCTGTACGTGTACTCCAGGTATTATTACCAGTGTTCGTCCCTTCAAATTATGTACCTTCCTTTCAGATTTTGACCCTTTTGTGCATTTCTCTAGTGTGACGCAAGCATGTTATTTCTTATCGTAACAAGAAAAGATAATAATAGAAATAATAATAATAATGAAAAGGCTTGTAGAAACTCTAGTCAGGATCACTATTGTACTTAGACATTAGTTGGAATTCCCATTGAATGGGTTTGTTGGTCTTGTATCTTGTATAAAGTTTCTGCTTTTTTAAAAGTATCACCAAAAGAAAAAATTGTAACATTTTTACCTTTATCTTGTTGTCAGTTTTGCAAATACATAGCTTCACACCCTTTGGTTGTTTCCAAAAGAAAAGGGGTTATTTTATTTTCCCTGTTCTTTCCATGTCCATGTACCTACCACGACTTTGCCTTTTGGGTTTGCCCCACAGCACGGCCCGCTGCGCGTGATTAACTCTGCTGACCTGCTGTATAGTGGAGGGTTGGGCACCTTATTCCGAAAGTAACTGGCATATTAACCACTATCATCGCTTGCTAACAAATCACGTGACAGACGATTCCGGTTCTCGTTGATACCTTGCGATTTGGCTCTGTGACGATATAATCTCTCTTCGTAACTTCTTGTGGTGGTATTTCGGTTACTAAATCATTGCCCTTGTTGTAGAGATTACCCATTTGTTCACAGTATATTTTAGAAACTGGCGTGTCCTCCTCGCATGCTCTCTTCTTCGCCTGATTGAGGCCTTTTAATACTTCTAAGCGAGCTTAATCAGGAGGTCCACATTGATGCTCATTTGAACACAACACTTCACCACGTTGGCTCTTGATTGATCCTCGGCAACGTGCCGATCTCTTCTTGTACAGCACCAAATTAAAATGTCATCTTCTTATGTCTTTTTAACATTGTACGAGCAACCTTGGTAGTGAGCGCAAGGCTTCCCGTAACCGTTGAAACTTCCGCATCAAGCACAACTAGAATGCACTAAATAAATATGACCAGAACACTATGACACTCGAGCGAAAATGAGGGGAAGTAAGGCTAGCAGGCAAGTGCAATTTTTAGAGTGAAAGGGCTAGTCCTGTAGAATTTCCCGGGAGAGAGCCGGGCAGTGAGTGAGTCAAGCTCAGTTGCAAACAGCTAATGGACTGGGGGCGATTATCACACATTTTTTAAGCTGGGAGCGATTGTCACTGGGGGGCGAATGACATATATTCGTTTTGTCTAGTAGAAAAGTCTACTACTTGGGTAAACCCACCATTCCTAATTAGCTTGTTTTACCGCGACTTGACTGTAGCCCCTTTCCGTAGCCTCACCGGACCAGTTTATATCTGGAAGATTTAGGTCACCTGCAATTATAAAACTTCTCTTCATATTGTTGCCTGTACACGTATGTATCCCTTAAGGCGACCACATACGCTACGTTTTGCTTGACGATTTGCATGCGCAAGCCAAAGTCGCAGTGTAAAACTGAACGTGCGTGTTAATAAGTCGTACGATTTAGTAGGCTTGCGCAGTCTTGGGCATGGCATGATGGAAGTCGGGAGTTGCTTGAAATATTCCCGCGTGTACAAGCAAGACGCCGTGCAAGTTGTAGCGTGTGTGGGGATCGATTGCGTTCAGTTCCAACTTGAGTTAAAACTGCGTATGGAAATGTGTGGTTTACGTGTGTTACCGCGTACATTCTTATCAGAGTTCATTGGTATCTACAGATAAAATACTTGTCTGTGGAAAATTAAATCAAAGGAATATTCAGATCGGAATAAGAAAATGTTGCTTACGATTTGTTGATAGAAAATCTCAAAGAGGTTGATCCCGAAGCAAACAACGATAGAGTTATTAAAAAATTAACTGGCTTCGAACCTGCGTCCGGAAGGAACTAAAGAAACTGAGAGACTCAAAGAGATCGGGAATTGGCACTGATGCAGTTTATCATCCTACGCTATGGTATTTTGATGAACTGTTTGTTATTTTTGGCAGATCAAGAAACGCCAAGATCAAGTGTCTGTACAATGCAAGAATCAAAGCAAAAGGGTGACATAATAAATCAGGTAAGGTAAAAAATTTATTTAGAGATATTATTGTGATATAATTATTATCTATTTAGTACAAAACATGTGGAAGCCTTTCTTTTACATGCAAGTTAAATTATTGTTTCCAGAACGATGGCGACAATATTGATAAGGTTGAAATGTCACCGTCAGCTCCATCCTCTGCGTCCTCTACATCAAGGCGTCCAAAGAGGAGTAAAAACCCCGACCCAGCTGATGAGGTACTGCAGATTGTAGCAAAAGAAACCTCAAGACACAGGAGGAGAGAAAATATGTGACATTTAGCAGGCACATTGCAGAAGAATTGGCTGCACTTGATGACGACATGACAACATTCTGCAAGAAGGTCATCAATGATGCAATTTCTGAGGCTCAGGTGGGGACACTTAACCGAACATCAACTGTAGTGACGCGGGAAGTGCCATCTCACCCACAGTCAGTTATGTACATCCGGACGGAGGACGATATGCACTACGGAAACTCACAGACTTCCTCAAGCAGTGTCACTGGAGAATACCTGTCAAATTTTCAAGTAAGTAATAGCATAACGTTATGTAAGCCTACATTGAAAATCACTGTTACCCTTAATCGATCATTCGGTCCTGCCATTCTACCCTGTCTCCATTATTAAAGAATTGCGTGAACATTTCTCTTACTTCCTACGCCTCTTGACCATAATTCCTATTGAATCCTCTTTGTAGAGGAATGAGCACATTATCGGCTAGCTCTGTATTCACCGCGTTTATTTCTTCATGACTGAAAGGTTGTGGAGACCAGTACGACGTAGATCGACGACATAAATAGTTATGCAAACAGCAACAAGCCAAACCAACATTTTCTATACGATCTAATCTTAAACTGATTTGTGTGCGAAAAATTCTAAGTCGGTAGGCCATTATTCCGAAAACATTTTCCACTATCCTTCTTGCTCGTGAAAGCCGGTTGTTAAACACTTTTCGTTCTGGAGTGAGATCCTTTTTCCCGAAGGGCTTTAAAATGTCTCTGCGCAAGGCGTATTGATCTCCCACGAACATAAACGGAAGTTCGATTGTTCTATTTTGTGGACGTCTTGGTTTCAGGAACTGGAGATGACCAGCCGCTAATTTTTGGTAGAACCTTGTGTTTTCTTAAATTCCCCCATCTGAAATTCGGCCATTAGTTCCAATGTCACAGTAAATATATTCATAATTTGCATTCACAATAGCCATTAACACTAAACTGTTTGGTCCCTTGTAATTCCAAAAGAACGATCCACTTTTTCCAGGAGGGATTATTTTTATGTTTCCCGTCAACAGCTCCCAAGCAATGTGGGAATTGCCATCTGTCTTCAAATTCTGCTGCAATTTGTAATCACTCTTTCTCGCTCGGCGGGAACTGAAAAATAACAGAAATACAAATACTAGAACTTTTCCCCTTTCTTTTCAGGTAGCAGAAAGTGATCTATGAAGAGCTGTGCACATGCACATGCACATGCACGAGTTGCAAATGACGACGAAATTTATTTCCTACCGATGCTTATTTTTTATAATTATTAGTTCCATTTCCTCATACGGGGTAGGGGATAAATTGATGTGAAATTATGTGGTATGTTTTCACGGTCTGATGAGAAATTACATGCACAATCGCAGTTGTCTCGAAGACACCAGACTATAGTTTAGGAAAAATGTCTGAAGTAATGTACATGCCTGGAGAAGTGATCGGCATTCTCCCAGTCTGTTGACATGTCTCGATACCACACGTCAACGGAATGTTTTTTGCGGTATCTAAGCTCTCTCTGTATTTCAGCGGTACAGTGTTAACCTCCGGAGTTCAAACCCGGAAGAGGCAGTAGGAATTTTCGAGGGTGAAAAAAGACTATTCACTCCATTTCGTGCGCTATCAGCATGTAAAAGATTTATGGTGATTATTTGGTGCTTACCCCACAAAAGTAATTAAAAACCGGCCATAGAGAGGTCCAGTTTACTCTGCCAACCTCAAAACCGACGCGCAAGCACACTAGATAACGTCAAACAAAATTCCTGCACACCGTAGTTGAGGCTATTATTATTACTATTATTATTATTATTATTATTATTATTATTATTATTATTATTATTATTATTATTATTATTATTATTATCGTACCGGGCGGTACATCTCCGCGACGCGAGTTCAAATCTTGCGCCAATTGAAACTCCTCTACAGGAGAAACTCTGAACTTGAAAATCTGTATTAACTCAACGGTTATTCAGAAGATGTCACTACTGTAAATTTTGTAATTTTGAAGTGTTCTGAACTGTGTCTATTTCGATTTGCGTTTGTTTGCTCCGTATCAAGAAGTTTGGACATTCTCTAGCAGATGTCTCTACCAAAAACTAGGATAACGCACTCTGGTGCAATGGAATGAACTACCTTGCAGAAATTTTGTATGCTTAAGTTTTGTCTCTAATAAATTTTGTTCTGTGGTTTGTGGGTTGGCAATATTAATCCTTTCTTTCCGCCAGTTTTGAACTCAGCCAATCCCGAATTTCTGTAATTAATTTTCCACCAATCATAGCTTTCTTCTTCAAATTTCCATGTGTAATGCTTAGTCTACCAATAAAGTCGGGTGGGTGTGTCTACTCATTCTCGAAAGGTCTCGAATTTTCCAAGAGGGTATAAAACTGCTGATTCTCTAGTCTCGGGGCCACTATTATAACATCTACTCTGTGTGTGTGAATATGTATCAGGGGGCGGGAAGCGCCTCGTTCTTCGGGCAGCGACTCTTCTTCAAGGTAATGGCCTTTTAACTTCTTTCTTTTTTTCGCTAGCTCAGCAGTTTAACTCTCGGAGAAGGTTCGAAACCTTTAATACGTAATCCATCTCCTTAAAATGTAAATCCCTTTTTCTGTCTATGTAAAAACTAGTATTTCTTGAACTGTAATTCGGGGATAGAGAGTGCTTCACCCTCTCGAACTCCCCTTCATTTTGAAATTGAGGTGACTACGCTTTTCTAACCGTTTCTACTCTTCCTTAAAGTGTTTAAATCTTTCAGACGAGTCACTTTCTTAGCTTGGGACTAGCCCCTGTATATCGGCCTAGAGCCACCTAGGTTTTGATATGTAGAGTTAGGAGTGCAAATTTACGCCTCCATCCCCTTTGCTTTGGGCCAGTAACTTAACTTGATGTTTTGTTTTCTTCATGCGAAGGCCCCGTAGGTTGGGTATTAATTACCCCTGTTTCCTTGTGTGCTTTAAGGGCAGATAGAAGTGAAGTTTGTTGTAGCCTTTGATAGGCTTGTAAAATTGAGAGCGGGTCTGCTCTTTTCCTTAACATTGTATTTAGAAGCAAGTGCTCCTTGGCATGATGGGGTTTTCTGCCCCTTTGTTCATTTTTGTACCTTGGTAAAGTTGTGCTAATAGCTCAAGGATTGTGATTGTGGGGCTCGAAGCCCAAAACCTGGTAAAAAAAAAAAACCCTGAACGGGAAAAATTATTTTGTACCTGCCTTTCGTTGTTATTTCACCTAGTGGAAATTGTTGAATGTTGTTATCTGTTATTTGTTGATTTTGAAAAGAAAATATAACCTTTGTTAATTTTTAAATTAACTTTAATTCTATAGTTGAGACCTATTCCAGCCCGCACCTTCTTTCACCTCTGCTGTTCCACAGAGACCTCGGAACAATTATTATTATTATTATTATTATTATTATTATTATTATTCGGCGGTATCTAGGAATAACGGTTTGTACTTCAGTTGTCTATCCACTCATTTTAACATTTAAGAATAATAATTATTATTCCCTAAACTGAAATTAGGGGCTGCCTGGCAAAGACGGTAAAGGCGTGCTCGGTTCGCCCGGAAGGACGTGGGTCCGAATCCCTGTCAGGAAGTCGTAAAATTTAAGAAACGAGATTTCCACTTCCGGAGGAGCATATGGCACTGAGGTCCACTCAGCCTACACCAAAAATGTGTACCAGGTTAATTCCGGGGGGCAAAGGCGGCCGGACGTAGAGCTAACCACTCTACCCCATCACGTGCCGAGGTCAACAATGGTAGAAGCCTTTACCTTCCACTCCTCCAAGGGCCTTCATGGCCTGTACGGAGGTGACTTTGCTTTTCTTTGCTAAACTGAAATTAAATAATTGGAATAACAACTGGATTCTCCAAAATTCGTAAATATTTCTTCGATCACTCACACATTATGTGAACAATATTAACATGAATCTTTTTCACTTCAGTTGTGAGGATGAAACCAAGGAAAAATCTGTGCTATCAATCATTCAATCAGTCACCACTGATCTGCATTTAGGGTAGTCGCCCACGTAGCAGATTCCCTATCTGTTTTTTTACTTACAAGGGAAGGTTGCATACCGGGGAATCGCCGATCTTACGTAAATTTTGCACACACGTTAAGTGCGCCAAGAATAACACTTCTTTCGGAAATTAATTCGTGCGACCTACAGAAAGCGTTAAATTCGTATGTTTGAATTGGTGCGCTCGACTACGCAGGCCGCAACTCGCACTGTCGAACAGCTGATTTGACGCCACGCTAACATAGTTAGTTAGTAATGTTTTATTTTACCTAGCAAGATTAAGGCCTTCAGGCCTTCTCTTCCATCTAACCAGGCACTGAAATATACATATATTACATTGTATCACTTTACAATAAGAGATTTAATACTAATTAAATTAATATAATAATAATGTTATTTGTTTTACGTCCCACTAACTACTTTTTAAGGTCTTCGGAGACGCCGAGGTGCCGGAATTTAGTCCCGCAGGAGTTCTTTAACGTGCCAGTAAATCTACCGACACGGGCCTGTCGTATTTGAGCACCTTCAAATACGACCGGACTGAGCCAGGATCGAACCTGCCAAGTTGGGGTTAGAAGGCCAGCGCCTTAACCGTCTGAGCCACTCAGCCCGGCAATTAAATTAATAGTAATAAGACAATGATGAGAGATAAGGTTAAATGAAGATGAAATAAATTAGGTATAACAAAAGGATAAATTCTTAAAACTAATATCCTACATGTAAAAAGAGGTAGTACATAAAATTTAGTAACATTTGAAAAACAGATCGGGTAAGAATTTTAGACTAATCTTCTACCAGAACATCCATGACAACAGAATGATTGTAAGTAGCAGCATCAAGTTTACTGTTGAATCTTACTGATGCAAAAAATGTCTCCACAGAGCTTCCTTGAAAGTGCGAATAGTGCTTAACCCTCTGATACTTTCGGGAAGGAGGTTCCACTCCCGGCAGGCAATTACCGTGAATGATTTATCGTAGATGGCAGATCTATGGGTAGGTAAAGCAAGGGTGGAATTATTAGTAGATCTAGTGTTAAGGCTGTGATAAAAAGATAGGTATTTGAAATATGAAGTAAGGTAAAATGGCTGTGAAGAATGAACGATTTTATGGAGGTGACATAGGGTATGAACAGTGCGACGGATTTCTAGTCGGGGCCAAGATAGGCGGTTATATAAAGGAATTACATGGTCATAGTACCGTAGGTTACAGACGTATCTGACACATGCATTTTGACCACGTTCTAATCTGCTCAATAACTTGCACCCAGCGTCTCTATAAATTACGTCACAATAGTCGAAATGAGGGAAAACCAGAGCTTCTACCAACATTTTTTTTTTTTTTTGAGGAAATAAATATTTATACCCGCGCAGCATGTGGAATGCAGAGAATGTTTTCTGAGTTATGTTTGTAATACGCGTTATTGTAACTATTTTATTTTTCCATCTATCTGGGACGGGTGCGTGGCGTCATGGCTAACTCCATAGCTGCCAAACTTCATTCGTGAATAACTTCGAAGCTCCTACTTTTCAATGGGATGTTAATATGTGGTAAAAGCATATCCGACTACAGTTACAAGCCAGAGTCATGTAAGTTTGGCAACGTCCAGTGGAGGCCAGGGTGAAAGCGCGGGATCTATCCGTGCATGTTGATGTCTAGTGAAATTCGTCTCGTGTTTCGTTTAATTTTTCACGGATAAGTTCGAGTATATATAACAAGATAAGTGATAGAATAAGCATACGAAGAGCCTATTATCGAAATAATGTGAAGGCTAAGCAGGGCTGAGTAGCGTGGACTGTAGAGCTGGCTTTCTAAGCCTAGTTCATTCCGGTGGTATTTGAAGATGCTCAAATACGTCAGCCTCGTGTCAGTAGATTTACTGGCACTTTAAAGAACTCCTCCGGGACACAATTCCGGCATCTCGGCATCTCCAAAAACCGTAAAAGTAGTTAGTGGGTCGTTAAATCAATTACGTTATTATTTGTGAAGATGCGGACTGGATTTGGCTTATTAATAAAATATTTCGTATATTTGCAGATGCCCAGAAAATGTTGTGTTCCCATGTATCGAAACAACTACAGCATTAAAAAAAAGGTTTTGTTACCTGATTTAGTTTTCCTTCAGACGAGGAATAAAAATAAAAATGATTTGTCATTTTAAACGCAATAATTGGGAACCTGGGAAGGATTCAGTCATATGCATAAAACGTGTCACACACGAAAGTTTTTCAAACAGGCGATAAAATTTGTGATAGTAAAGTCAATGTAGTCCGCCTCTGTGGTGTAGTGGTTAGCGTGAATAGCTGCCACCCACGGAGGTCCGGGTTCGATTCCCGGCTCTGCCACGAAATTTGAAAAGTGGTACGAGGGCTGGAACGGGGTCCACTCAGCCTCGGGAGGTCAACTGAGTAGAGGTGGGTTCGATTCCCACCTCAGCCATCCTGGAAGTGGTTTTCCGTGGTTTCCCACTTCTCCTCCAGGCGAATGCCGGGATGCTACCTAACTTAAGGCCACGGCCGCTTCCTTCCCTCTTCCTTGCCTATCCCTTCCAATCTTCCCATCCCCCCACAAGGCCCCTGTTCAGCATAGCAGGTGAGGCCGCCTGGGCGAGGTACTGGTCATACTCTCCAGTTGTATCCCCCGACCTAGTCTGAAGCTCCAGGACACTGCCCTTGAGGCGGTAGAGGTGGGATCCCTCGCCAAGTCCGAGGGAAAAACCGAACCTGGAGGGCAAACAGATGATGATGATAAAAGTCAACGTAACTATACTACCACCTAAACGTAATGAGCTTCTCCTTGATGCATGTCCAATTTTTCCAAATTTGCCAAAATAGTTGTCGTCGAAAAGTGTTAAAAGAAAAGATCCTGAAGGAAGGAGCCTGGAAATGTAGAGTAGGGTAAACAAGAAGATGGATGATATGCCAAATGTAACCCATTTACTCAAAATTCACCAAGATATGAATGTCGCTGTATATGTTAAGTTATCAGGTGTTGGTAAAAGAAATGACATGTTTAGCAGATAGTAAAATATCAAAGAGGTCCCAACTAAATGCATATTTATTCAATTACATAGGAACCACTTCATGCAGTGTTAGTATATAGTATTAAATGTGTACAAATAAGTCTATTAAAATGCTTCACAATCTCAGAGTATCATGGGGTAAGTAGTGAAAGCACACTCTGTCTTGCCTCATATTTTTAAGGGAACAATTCGAACTTTAAACTAAAAGGGCCGGGCTGAGTGGCTCAGACGGTTGAGGCGCTGGCCTTCTGACCCCAACTTGGCAGGTTCGATCCTGGCTCAGTCCGTTAGTATTTGAAAGTGCTCAAATACGTCAGCCTCGTGTTGGCAGATTTACTGGCACGTAAAAGAACGCCTGAGGGACTAAATTCAGGCACCTCGGCGTCTCCAAAAACCGTAACAGTAGTTAGTGAGACGTAAAGCAATTATTATTATTATTATTATTATTATTATTATTATTATTATTATTATTATTATTATTAATATTATTATTATTATTATTGCACTAGAAGGAAGAAGATTTAGGCCCTATTCAAAAAGTTTCGTTTGGAACTGCGAAAGCAAATAATTTACTGTCAAGAAAGTTTCAAAGTTATAACTTAGAAAGAAGCACTTATCGCTTATTGATTGTAACTACAATGTTACTGCACTTCAAGTCCTAGAAAGTGAGGTGAAAATTAGGATTAAGGGTGTTCTAGGGTTGCGGTGGTGGTGTTGATGGTATGGAAAAGTGAGGTTTGGCTGTATCCAATTAGAAACGTCTGATTCCATCAGGACAGATGTTATTGGGCTCAATATGGAAGTAATAAACAAGTTAGACTCACTTTTATCATGTGAAATTTTTGGTGGGCATTTTGAGATGTAAGGGGTAATATGCTGAACATTTCTCGGTAAACACTAAAATGTCCAGAAGGATAAGCTGTGACACAGGTCTTCTGCAGAGTAATGAAACAGGTTATCCCTATTTGGAAGAAGTTCAGAGAGGTGGGTTAGTGGTGCCATCACATTGTGTTCTGTGTGTCTGCAGAACAGTGGTATACGAAGACTACCTGGATTGTGAAAATTATTTTTAAAAATCCTGAGCTGCTTTAGGAAGAGATATCAATCAACAGTTCTGGTTTGAACGCCGTCATTGTGGGTGTGACAATAATGGTGCTATAGATTGTTTATTGTCTACATTTTCCAATGTCGTGTAAAATAAGTGCTGAAAGCAGATGAAGAACACGAGTTATGTCAGCAGTGAGGACAAAAACACTAAGGCCCGGTTTCTTCAACGAATGTTAAGAGGCGGCCGTAGTCAGGTCAAGATCCACCTTTTATTTCAAAATATCGCCATTAGTCTCGTTGCTGTCGACAACTAACTCCACTGATAGTTACATCGCGGGTGCATAGATGTCAGTGAGAAAGACCAAAGCCGAGCGAGCGATTTCCCTCTCACCCTTCAGCGCTTCGATCATATATCCAATAGATGGCTGATGACGTCACATTCTTGAAGCAAAGATCTCAATCAGCTGACTGGTGGGTAGTGCGAGAGTTTTGAACATTGTGTTATAGGCGAGAATAGTGATCAGCGTACTTAAAAGTGACTTTTAGCTACTGTTAATGAAGCGATGGTGCACTATTGCGTAGCGTATGGATGCAAGGAGACCTTCAAAAAAGGATCTGGCATTTCCTTTCACGGGTAAGTAAATATTTACGTAAATATGATGATGATGTAAGGGGTTTCATACAGTTGTTGTCAGGTGTCTGTAGAATACGTACGTTTATTGTATTGGTTACAGTTCCAGTTTCCCGGTTACAGCAATTTTGAATACTGTGCTTTTATTGATTTCAGTTTTCCTGCTGATGAGACAAGGAAAAAGCAATGGGTAGTTGCATTAAGAAGAGAGAATTTCATACCTGGAAAGCATTCAAGATTATGCTCTAAGCATTTTTCACCGGAATGTTTTGATAATGAAGCATTTGGTGTGGGAGTTAAACTGAAGCCAAATGCAGTACCAACAATTTTTAATTTTCCACCCCACCTTTTACCAGCTGAGAAGAGGAGAAAACCTCCTGTGAAGAGGAAACTTCAAGTGGATCCTGTTGCATCAACAAGTTGTGTGTGAGCAGATTTTTTTAAATTTATTATTTTCCATAGATTTATGCAGGAATGTGGCCTGTCATCCTTATGTGAAATATTTGTGTTTAAGATATTTAACATACTGTTCAACTGCAACATCTATTGCAGCATATTAGGTTACTATATTACACATAGGTAATACATTTTTGTTGTTGACCCTTATAATTTTCATATTTTTTCAGTGTTCCTCAGGAAGAGGAGAATGAGTCTCTTCCTAAAACAAAGGTGTTCAGAAAATCTTATGTTGGTGATTACACTGAGGAAATGGTAAAGTCACCAAGGAAAGCCCAGACCTTCATGCAGGTTGCCAGGGAAGTTATTCATAAATCCCATAAGAAGCTGAAATTGGAAAGGCAGAAGTATCGGCGAGCTATTAATCAGTTGCAGAATGGGAAAGCCTTAGTAAACCATCTGAAGGAGAAAATGATGATAACTGAAGATGCTGCTTGCACGCTTGAGGTAAGAAAACAACAGCTTAAATATTTTTTCGGTTTCCCTATATCCGCTAGCCTTTGGTGGTGCTATTTGAGGATCCAAACAGTCTCTGGGTTGATGACCTAACAGACAGACATACATACATAAAATTTGGAGCCTTTAGAAGTCTGTAATTTGTTTTTATTGTATCACAATCTCTGTTAAACAAATATTTCAAAAATAATGTAATACCATAAATTAACTTGTGAAAAAGCATAATGCACCTTTTAACTTCCATTGTTCCAGAAATGTCTTTCTCCTGCTGCTGCCCAACTTCTGATGCGAACAAAGGATGGTGATACAAGAGCAGAGTATCCTCCTGAACTACGCTGCTTTGCACTTACATTGAATTTCTATTCAAGTCGTGCATACAGCTACTTGAGGGATGTATTTCCTCATGGTTTGCCCCATCCAAGTACACTGCGGAAGTGGTATCAGTCGGTGGATGATAAGCCAGGATTCAGTTCAGAGGCTGCAACTGCTCTCATTTCAAAAGGGAAGGAGATGGCTATCAGTGGAAATCCCCTAGTGTGTGCACTGATGATGGATGAAATGTGCATCCGGAAGCACATTGAATTTGATGGAAAACAATTTCTTGGTTATGTGAATTGTGGTACTGAAATCGAGGATCAGGATTTACCAGAAGCCAAGGAGGCTTTAGTGTTTATTGTGGTCTCACTAAATGGACACTGGAAAATTCCAGTGGGTTATTTTTTGATTAACGGTTTAAGTGGCTCGGAGAGAGCAAATCTAGTGATTGAGTGCCTTAAATTTTTAAATGCCCTAAATGTAATTGTAGTGTCACTTACTTTTGATGGTGCTGCTTCTAATTTATCCATGGCCCGTTGTTTGGGAGCTTCTTTTGATGAAAATAATATGGTGAACTGGTTTGAAAATCCCTCAAATGATTCTAAAGTGTTTATTCTTCTAGATGCTTGCCATGCTATAAAATTAGTGAGGAATACTTTAGGAGCTAAGAGAACTTTTGCCAGGGGTGATAATGTCATAGATTGGAGGTACTTAGAAGAGTTAGAGAAACTTCAGAGTATCGAGGGCCTTCATCTAGGAACAAAACTTTCCAAAAGGCACATTCACTGGGAGAAGGAACCCATGAAAGTAAAGCTCGCCACACAAACATTCAGTGAAAGTGTTGCAAGTGCAATGACATATTGTGACAGAGACTTAAATCTTCCTCAGTTTCAAGGGTGTGAGGAGACTGTAAAATTTGTTAGGCTCATGAACAATATATTTGATATCTTGAACAGCCGTAATCTTTGTTCAAAGGGATGGCAGAAACCATTGAAAGCAGAGAATATCCACAGTACGAGGGCCTACATTCAGGAGGCTATTGAATATATACAATCACTGCAAGAGATGGATGGTGGTGTTTGTCTAGTGAAGTGCTCTAGGAAAACTGGTTTCATAGGTTTGATTGTGTGTCTAAAGTCTGTCTTAGGAGTGTATGACTCAATTTTGAACATGCCACAGCTGAAGATGCATTTTCTGCTCACCTACAAACTTAGTCAGGATCATCTGGAAGTATTTTTCAGTGCCATTAGGAGTCATGGTGGTCATAACAACAACCCCACAGCTAGGCAGTTTGAAGCAGCATATAAAAGACTTTTGCTCCATATACAGATAGGTACTACAACCAGTGCCAATTGCTCTGCAGTTGACCCTACTGTTATTATGAATTGTAGAGACAGCAGTCAAATAACTGGTGATCCTATTCATCTGCCTGCCAACAGTACTGATGTACTTTTTGTTAGTCATGATCATGACTACATTCCACACCCAGCCAACCTGACACTGTATGTTGAGGATGTAGTGGAATATATAGCAGGTTTTGTTGTGAAAAGATTACAGAAAGCAGTTAAATGTGATGTTTGTAAGGCGGTTCTCCAAACAGCAGTTTCACATTCAGCACTCCTGCAGAGGAAAAACAGAGGTGGCCTTTCAATCCCATCATTAGATGTGATATACCTCTGCAGGGAAGGTGAAAAGATGATGCGACAATTCCAGCACAAAATGACAAGGATGAAGGACCCTTTAAATGTACTTGTAATGGCAGTACTGAACCATGCTAAGAGAGAAGTGTTTGATGAAGTTCAGGAGCATACATTTGCTTCTCCGCCCCTTGACAACCACATTCATCAGCTGAAGCGAGCAGTTTTGATGGAATACTTTAAAGTGAGGTTACACCATAAAGCACGGCTTGAAACAGAAAAACTTCACAGTGTGAGGGTACGAAGCTTTCACACAAAGACTGTTCTATTCAGGAACCAGTAATATAAGTTAGGCTGCTTTATAATATAATTATTGCATTTGTTATATAAACGTGTTAGAGTGTGTAGGCCTATATGAGGATTTCTATGCTTCCTATGACTGGAATATTTATATAGACTCAAGTTGCTAATGTAAGAGGATGCTGGTGTGGTATGCTAGTTTCACTGATTTGTATTAGTGTTCTACTTTTAGGCATATTCCCTCTAATCATTCTGTCTATGAGTCAGGTTGATTTTTATAGAAATTCATTCTTAAATTACTTTTATATTGGCATGTCTTGTTTCTGTATTTTTGGAACAACATTACTGAATGCTGCAGGATGTTTTCTTTTCTTCAGATGTGACCTCCTATTTATAGGCCTACTTCAAATGTGGCATGTGCATTAGTTTATGTTGGGCTTTAAACTAAGCTTAATTTAGTAGGTGGCAGTGGAGTGAAATTTTACCTGTGTAGCATTTTATGTATCCCTTTATTATTATTATTATTTATTATTATTATTATGATGATGATGATGATGATTATTATTATTATTATTATTATTATTATTATGTTGTTGTTGTTGAAGCAGCATATTACAACAGATCCCTGCTTCATAGGCATAAATAGGTACTACAACCAGTGCCAATTGATATGCAGTTGACCCTACTGTATTGTGAATTTTTATAACTTATGATAAGTGAATATTTCTTGTTATGGTACCTGTTTATCGTTTACCCTGGAGAGTTCATTTTTGTTGCCATCTGTTGGTGGTGTATGGTTCACTTAAGTGTGATACTTGTGTTATTTTCTTTCCATAATGGTCCTGTAGGCTATGTGTCACTCTTTGCATCTTGTGTTGTTGGGCATTGGTTTGAAGTAGGCCTATTTCAGTCAAAAGTATACCGAGCACGGTAAATACAGTATTTTAAAGTTGTTTTTGGAAGTGATGAAGTGTTTATTGTAGATGTCAGTCGCATTAATATTTCAAATTAGGCTACACTTCCTTACGGACAACTTTCAGAGGTTAGCTTTCAGCTATTAATCCCAATATGATGCGATAATTGGAAAAAATTACTTGTCTCTTACATTATAATAAATAATTAACATTAAACAATTAGTGTTACTCACGGGGATGTAATACTTGCAAAAAAAAAAAACGATCATAATGAGGGTGTATCCTATCGTAGCTCTCTTTTGGTTTTAAACATTTTCGTCGTAATTATGCATTTATGTCCACGGTTTTTATTGTAATTAACGCTTAACCACAATAGCTAAGCAGGGTACATATCATATTCCGATTTCGTCGCCTTTTCGAATGTCACTGTCCGACAATTTCCTTATATCCTCTCGGACTCTGCTTCGAACTACCCCCCAGTCAGCTGATCGAGATGTTGGCTTCAAGCCGCAACATGGACGAGGTGGCGCTAAGCGCACTCTATAGTATTAATGCTCTAAGCTTCAGCGTCATCCGTCGTGTCACCAGGAAGTTGTGATACAGTACTTGCACGGAGCTGATGGTGTTGACATTTGTACGGAATGCGAAATAGAGGTGTGACGGTCCAAAAATAATGTGTCACTGCATACACATACGTACATAATAATATTATTTGTTTTACGTCCCAATAACTACATTTACTGTTTTCGGATACGCGGAGTTGCCGGAATTTTGTTCTGCATGAGTTCTTTAACTTGTCAGTAAATCTACTAATAATAATCGTATTCGCTTTACGTCCCACTAACTACTATTACGGTTTTCGGAGACGCCGAGGTGCCGGAATTTAGTCACGCAGGAGTTCATTTACATGCCTATAAATCTACCGACACGAGGCTGTCGAATTTGAGCACCTTCAAATACCACTGGACTGAGCCAGGATTGAATCTGCCAAGCTGGGGCTAGAAAGCCAGCGCTTTCACCGTCTGATAATAAATAGTGACCGGGCGAGTTGGCCATGAGGTTAGGGGCGCGCAGCTGTGAGCTTGCATCCGGGAGATAGTGGGTTCGAACCCCATCGCCCTTGAGGTGGTTTCCCACTTTCCACACCAAGCAAATGCTGGGGCTGTACGTTAATTAAAGCCACGGCCGCTTCCTTCCCACTCCTAGTCCTTTCCTATCCCATCGTCGCCGTAAGACCTATCTGTGTCGGTGCAACGTAAAGCAAATTGTAAAAAAGAAAGTGAAAATAGATTGTTTACATGGCACTTGTTTGAACCATCACCTAATCGGTAGGATACGTAAGGTCATGGCGTCAATTCCGTATCGTTGTAAAAAATATTTCAAACATGCTTTCAATTATTTCTGGCTGCATATCGTTCTAATTCGTCTCTACACTGCATTGCTTTTTTCTGTGTTATTATTTATGAATTGAGAGGACAGATATAGTACTCTGAGATAATGAAATTACACAGTAAGCACAAGATAAGTTCATCCTCTCATTTCCTTGAATTGGAATACAGGGAGGGAAGGAGAAAGTTACAGTAACAGGGAAAACCCACCCTTTCAAGCTGTTTCTCTAGACCCATTGCCCATTGTATATTGAGTTTCTGGCGACATAAGTATTTACTGCATGTATACGCACGCACATTAATGGTGTCCCGACATAAACAATCAACACTGCCCCACTCCAGTACTGAAAAGGAGGGGAGAGAGTAAAGGGATAGTGTTGAAGGCCACTCCAGTACTCGAAAGGAGGGGAAGGGAGTGAACAGGTAGTGCTGAATACACAGTATGTGTATTCCGGCGTTATACTGTAACATTGTAATAAGATGGCTCCTATCCTATCACAGGTGAATCGAGGACGTATTATTGGCATGTGGGAGGCTCAGATGGTCCCCCAAGCAATAGCACAAGCAATACCATGCAGTCTTAAGACAGTTTCGAGATGGATAGAAATATGGCAAGAACGAGGTGAAGAAGGATTGGTAGACCCGATATAACGCAGTTACAAAATATTCCTAACTAGTATAAAAATACTTTTCGGTTACAAACCTCCTTTACCTCTTAATACTGTAATTATCAGAGTAGGTTGCTTGTTAATTTTTTATGTTAAAATGCTATTTGTTCGGGGCGTCGACCTATAGAGTTTTTGCCCCTACTTGCACAATATATGAACCTGCATGTAATTGGAATTGCGGAAGTGCTGAGTGTTGAATGTGAGAAACGTTAAGGACGATACAAATACGCAGTCCCCAGGCCAGGGATATAATCATTTACAATTAAAAACCCCTGACCCGGCCGGGAATCGAACCCGGGCGGCCGGACGCGTTGCCCCGTACACCGCGGGGCCGGACGAGTAGGTAACCTAATGCTGTACTTCAATACATCCGCCATTGTGCCCATTTCCATCACAACGGTCTTGTAGCGGGCTGTCTGCAAGCAGTCCATGCAGCAATGTGTTAAGCGAGAAGGTGAGTCATTGTGCCTTCGACACTACCCCTTCACTCCCTTCCCCCATGTTTTGTACTGGATTAGCCTTCAACACTACCCCTTCACTCTCTCCCCTTCTTTTCAGTACTGGAGTGGGGCAGTGTTGATCGTTTATGTCGGGACACCATTAATGTGCACGTCTGTACGTCTGCATAAATGGTAACATTATTCGCAAAAGTTCATCGCCGCTGACACTGTAGCAAGCAATAACGAGCCAATTAAGTATTTTTACCAAGTTATTTAGCCATCAGCTACAGTGAGAAAGGTAAGAGCTACACTGGTCATGAGTCTCAAGCCACTCATTCAGTGTCCGAGTGTCGTTTGAATAGTGTCTGTTGCTCTTGTCAGTGATAAAAGAATTTCACGATGTCGCTTTCAAAACCACCTCGTGCAAAGAAAAGTGTAGTGTGGGGTGTGGGAACATTTTCAGCAAGTGGATTCCTCATTTTTCCATATTTGTAAAAATACTGTTAGTTATAAAACTTCGACAACGAACTTGAGAAAACATATACTCAGAAATCACCCGAGAGTGAAAATTATTGAAAATACATCGCAGCTCACAACAAATAGAACAGAAACCTTTAACGTAGGCTCAGAGAGTGATATGAATGCCGTTTCCATCCAGTCCACATCATCCGCCACCAATGAAATTACAATAGTATCAAGTACAAAACCATCCACATCCACCGCAAATGTATCATGCACCATTCCTAGATTTCTAATTTCATTCCTAAAAAACTTGCAGGAAGGTATAAGAAATACATTGACGAAAAACTCCTTCAGATGTTCATAGGGGATTACCTAACTTTTACTCTGGTAGAAGATGAAGGGTTCAGACAATTTATTGTCGTTGAACTCGATCAATCAATCAATCAATCAATCAATCAATCAATCAATCAATCAATCAATCAATCAATCAAGGAATCAATCAACACTCATCTGCATTTAGTGCAGTCGCCCAGGTGGCAGATTCCCTATCCATTTTTTTACCTAGTCTTTTCTTAAATAATTGCAAAGAATTTGGAAATTTATTGAACATCTCCCTTGGTAAATCATTCCAATTTCTAACTCCTCTTCCTATAAACGAATATTTGCCCCAATTTGTCCTCTTGAATTCCAACTTTATCTTCATATTGTGATTTTTCATACTTTTAAAAACACTACTCAAACTTATTCGCACGTAGATTTACGTGCCAGTAAATCTACCGACATGAGGCTGACGTATTTCAGGACCTTCAAATACCACAGGACTGAGCCAGAATTGAATCTGCCAAGCTGGGACAGAAGGCCAGCGCTGTACCGACTAAGCTACTCCGCCCGGCCCAATTTTATTTCAAGAAGTAAATCACAAGTAAGAATTACTTTTTTTTGTAACACGTAACCATTACAAATAAACTGTGCTATGAATGCAATCGTTACAAGTAATCCGATTACTTTAAACCAATTACTTCCCAGTTCGGAAAATTAAAGCAGTCTGTGTGCATTTCTTACTTAATATTCTCTCCGGATCTGTGGCTAAATGGTCAGCGTGTTGGCCTTTGGTCACAGGGGTCCCGGGTTCGATTCCCGGCAGGGTCGGGATATAAACTTTAATTGGTTAATTTCGCTGGCACGGGGCTGGGTGTATGTTTCGTCTTCATAATTTCATCCTCATCACGACATGCAGGTTGCCTACGGTAGTCAAATCGAAAGACCTGCATCTCGCGAGCCGAACCTGTCCTCGGACACTCCCGGCACCAAAACCCATACGCTATTTCATTTATTACCTAAGATTCTGACATGCGAATGACTATAATATTGTTTAGAGATCGCCGATAATCATTTTGAAATATCTGACGTTTTAAAACGTATTCAATGTTGTGAATTTAAAATGTTCATTGATCATATTCGCCACATTAATGTTTAGTTATAGTATCAAAAACGACGTTTGACTATATTTTAACTATGTTAAGAAAAACAACCATTGATAATAATCACAAGAAAATAATTAGTTATTATTATTATTATTATTATTATTATTATTATTATTGTTATTTGATTTTACAAAATCTTTCTCCGACACTGCTGATGTTCTTATCAACTCTTTCTTCTCCGAAGAAGATGACGACACAGAAACGCACTCTCTAGAATTTAGTCATATATGTTGAGTCCCAATATGAACCACCAAGATCCGTTTTACATCGATCGGGACACCACGGTATTCGGAACCGCAACCTTCATTCTCGTACTGCCGTTAATTTTATGGGGACACCATGTCCTCCCAAGACACATCTCAAATCCCATGGCACATCGCGGCTAGGCAAATACATCCAATGCCTGCGATTGCTAAATTATTCCTTTTTTTTCATTTGAAGTCCATTTATTCCACTGGAACTCTTCAAACATTTAATATACTAATTAATCCTCGGTGCGTGGATTCTGCCACTCATAACACTGGAATCGAGGCATCTATTTATCTATTTCTATTTCATCATCAAAAACAGTACGGCTCAATTCTCACCTCATGCTTGATTTTCGTCCCGCACGGCTTCCAATCTCAAAAATGGGCTCAAACCACTCTGGGCTTTCAACATAACGTGACCATCCTATACACGTGCCTCTATAATTTCTAAACGAATGTTTATGGTTATTATAGAGTCCAAAAAACGTGAAAACAATAATTTACGTAAAAATCAAATTTTCTGCCCGAATTAAAGTCTTTTACGCCATATGTCATCTCTACATTGATTATTACCACCAGCGAACTCTCACAGCATTATTATTATTATTATTATTATTATTATTATTATTATTATTATTATTATTATTATTATTATTATTATTATTATTATATTTTAACTTGCGAACTTATAAGCATTATTATTATTTCCTTTAATTTGCTCACTCACCAAACATTATTATTATTTCACATGACCTTCCGTACGCAAACACATAATGACACACTCTGGCACTTTCATATATCAGGATGTCTGGTAACAAATATGCCTAACTAAGGTACGAATAATCACTGTAGTGATTGAAAAATCAAAATAAACTGGGTTAGCATAAAAGAAAAATCTAACACTTGAAATGAACTTAAATCAAAACATTCACATACCGCATGCATTAATTGAAAGAAATGTCCCATATTTACATTATATACAACAAACAAATATTCAATTAATTAGTCTAACCCATAATTACGTTAATGTAAATTAGTTCGTCCGTCTATCTTAAATAAATCATGGATTTGGGAAGCGATCCATGTGTTACGATAAGTAACCTTGATTAATTTACCCTGAGTCCCGTTTTGTCGCGATAACATCCCAAAATATATCAAATTTGTGTACTCATTCCTGTGTAGAATTCCATTGTCCCGTGGCGAAGGAGAAGCCTCATGGTCCCATATTGGTTTACTCCTGCATCATGTCGCACTTTATAATATTAACAAAACAAAACACTTCTGGGCGATTGCCCATTATTAACACCTTACTAAAGAATTTACAATGATTTATACAAAAAACACTTATAGGCGCCTAAAGACCCATTACACTTTCACCATCATAATCTTCACTTGAGCCCGAACCACAAGTCGTGACACTTACGACGATGTGTCGTTTTATTCGACCCGCCGCGTATCGCGGTAGTCAACCGGCACTTACTGATGTATTTCTAGGCCGTCTAGTGAGCGCTTCGCTCCTACAGGTCCCTGCTCGAATAACTGTATCACCGTATATCTTGATATTTACTTCAGGCTCCGCACACTGCCTTCCAAAAGTACTATCGGCGTTCCGTTGATCATTAAATTTCAATCACATGAAATTTTATAAGTGTATTAATTCCACCATACAGTTATACTGATTATTTACACTCAGTACTATGAATAATCTCACTGTTCGTCTTCATTCTCATAACAACTCACTACTCTCAGCTCTAACTGACTTCGAATGCGTCCCAAGGTACTGACTTACAGAGTCAACGTGTCAGAGTATCAAACTATTTCGTACCACTCGTGATGTGAGGTCCAACTCCTGGTTATTTATGGACGATATGGTTTCCCTTCGGGGTCATCCGCGGTCATACCAGAGGGAGGGGTGTTGGTTATCCTAAATCGGCACTTGCTGGTGGATTTGTATCTCTGAATTTGTCCCACTAAATAAACTAGCGATACACATTCACGTGTCGTATTCTGATCTCATATCGTTCGACGATCATAGAAATATTACTTGATTTCTGTCCTCCACTTTTCGCGCGCTTTGTCGGCGTCTATGCTGATGCGATATCGCTAACCAATAGGAATACAGCATGGGTGTTTTCCTATAACTCTATATTTTAATTCGTCAAATTTACAATTAATCAACATGGGGATGACATTTAAAAAACCCATCTGTTCAATTCAGTGGTTGGAATATTTTTATTATTATTACAATTGGAGATAACTGGAGTTCATATTGACTTCTGTCATGTTGGCGCATCTGCGAGTCATTTACAAATTTTGTCATTGGCTAACACTGCAGCGGTTCGTTTAAATATCTCCCTCTGACAACTTAACAACAATATGCCTGGAGGCGTGGAAACTCTAATGCGACGACATATTCTCCGTATTGGTGACGTACGGACTTCGCTTATGTTCAAGAATAAATGCCCCCTCACTTCCTTGTTGCCATTAGGACTGTTGTTCTTAGTTCTAGATTTAATCCTTTTAGCTTTTGACAAGGAAATTTACCACCCATTATGACAGGCTTAACTCTTGGCGACAGATTGTCGTGAGCACGTCTGACAATGATGAAATCTCTTAGTCTACACCAGCATGACAATGTGTATATTTCAACACTCTCGTACGCCTACATTTATTTTATAATATCAAATCATGATAACTATGGGCCATCTCATCCGGGTATGTTTTATTGTTGCTCAGTAAAAAAATCTTGTGATAATGATGAGATTTCTTTGCTATATCCGCATCATACTTTCTTCATGATGTGATTACGACTTCCATTCCTTTCCGACGGTGACTGATCTCGTCCCGCAGATTCTGGTTATTGAGTCTCAATTCTTCATTCTCTCGTTGAATCAGGTGGATCATGTTAACAAATTCTTGGACATCGATGTCAGGCTCTCCACATTTCGGGCATGGTTTTGCTTCTATCTGCCTTTGGAACAATTGGACTTCTTCTCTTCGGTCTTCTTCTTCATCATCCTCTCCTTCGTCCTCATCTTCTTCTTAGTCGTCCTGAGCCTCGTTTCTTGCATCCTCAGCCCCACTCTGATCTGCCGGTGTATGGTACAGCTTCAAATTGGCGACATTATACACGTCTTCTGTGCTACGATCCACGCTTTGGACTTTATATGAATTATTCTCATAAGTATGCACGCTCTTGTAAGGCCCTACAAATAACTGGCAAAACTTGTGATATACCTTGCGTTTCGGATTAGAAACGGCAGGTTTCTTAACTAGAACCAGCACGCCAACTCTCAATGGTCGGTGGAATCGCTTATTCCTGAGTCTCCCTAATCTGCGCTCGGCTTGTGCTTCCAGGTGTTCTCGCGTCTTCCTGACACAGATTTCGTTTGAATCCTGGGGGTCTGTAGGACATGCAACCGCGTCATGCCATGGCCTGGTCGGATATCTATTGAAATGTACCACTTCAGGAATCTGACCCGTCGCCTCGTGGATCGTGGTGTTAATGCACTCAGCTATGATAGGCACCACGTCAATCCATCGCCAGTGTGCTTCTGAGCAATATATTTGGCAGAACTTAGCCATCTCTCTCATAATCCTTCCTGACGGGTTTGATACGGGATGGCGAATCGAACTTAGCACATGTTTAATGTCTAGCTGTTGCAACTAATTTGCAAACGCGGCAGATGTGAACTGACTGCCATGATCAGTGAGGATAAATTTGGGCTTCCCCATTCGCGGAATTATGTGTGACGTTATTCCTCTCAAAACGGTCTTGGGATTAGCTTTCTGCAATGGATACAACGCTACAAATTTTGAAAATACGTCTGAACTGACGAGAATGAACTGGTTTCCTCTGCGGGCTTTCAGTAAAGGCCCATATAGGTCCATTGCGAAGGTTTCCCGTGGCTCTATGGGTAGCAAAGGGCGTGGAGATTGCTTGAGTAGATACGGATTCGGTTTTATTCTTTGACAGATATCAGTCAGTCAGATATGTGTCAGCTGTATGTTACCTGTATTCATATTTTGTAAATTAGCGATTTACCGAGCGAGTTGGCTACGCGGTATATGTAATATGTGTTTCCGTAGTTTTCTGATTTTCACACCTTCAAATCCTTAGAAGTAACATTTACCCTGCTCCCCTAGGGCTGAATTGTCCCCTACAAGAGTTGGCCAAGAAGGTTAGATTCACAACAGCTTAGTGCACATGTCCAGACTCAGGTATAGACCCCGTGATTTCGCCAATGCAGACACAACAACAGCACAGGTTTCTCGGTTCCTACCTGGAGGAGCTTTACTCTGCTCGACCCCAACCACCCCGGAATAAAGTGTACTACAAGAGTTGGCCAAGGGAGGTTCCATAGACAACAAAATTAGCATACATCTTATCTAGACTCAGGTAAACAACCCTAGTTCGCTAACCCATGCTCTCTCAAGTCAGGGACCCCTTTTAATAGCCTCTTTCGACAGTATTCAATAAAATAACAACATCCTATTGTCTGAAGGTTTCCGAGGACGTAGCGCGTAGCTAGAGGTGGATTGCGTGTGGCGGCCATCTTGCTCACTTGGCCCTGCGCTTGCTTGTCGCGTTGATCGTAATAGACTGACGTCGGGAAGTGCAACCTGCTGAGGAGGAGAAGGTCCGAGAACTGTCACAAAACAAGTACACATATCACAATTCCTTAGTACATCTCGAACAGTCTGGTTCATCTTGGCCCACACGAAAGTCTCCTGAAGGGTAGGCAAGACCTTCCCTATACCGCCATGTCCAATGACACAATGTACATGGTTTACTAACGGCACTTGCATCTCTGACGGTACTACGATCCGAAGTTTCGTGTGATCATTATCCACAAACGTGTGTAGGATTCCGTTTAGGTAGTGGTAATTAGCTGACAACTTGTTCGCCCTCGCGAACTCTTGCCTGTCTGGTGGTAATTTCTTGGTGAAGAAATCGATCATCATGTTGTCGAACCCATCTCTCTTTTGCATTTACCCTATTTCTCTGAGATTTCTTAAGACTTCCTGGCCTTCTTCTAACAACTCGATCCGGTGGATCAGGATCTCCTCCGAGTTCGGATTTCGGCTCAAAGTGTCTGCCAAAATATTGAGCTTCCCGGGGCAGTGTTCTGCTGTTAAGTCGAACTGTTGAACGAATAAAGCCCAACGGCTGACCTTTTTTGCTACGGGCTTTACGTCGCACCGACACAGATAGGTCTTATGGCGACGATGGGATAGGAAAGGCCTAGGAGTTGGAAGGAAGCGGCCGTGGCCTTAATTAAGGTACAGCCCTAGCATTTGCCTGGTGTGAAAATGGGAAACCACGGAAAACCATCTTCAGGGCTGCCGATAGTGGGATTCGAACCTACTATCTCCCGGATGCAAGCTCACAGCCGCGCGCCTCTACACGCACGGCCAACTCGCCCGGTAGACGGCTGACCCTTAAGCTTGCCATGTTAGTTTTCATTATAAATGTCAGTGCTTTGTGATCGGTGCGGATTATAATCTGAAAACCGAACACAATCTTCTTCCAATATTGCAAAGCGCTGACGATAGACAACATCTCTAATTCAGTGATGGTATACTTCACTTCATGTTTCTGCAATTTCCGGCTCATGAACACGATATACGTTTTCGTACTCCAGTAATTAGGATCTTCCTGGAGTAGCTCGGCTCCGATGCCTATGGTGGAGGCGTCCGTTTGAATAATGAACTTGATGTTGAAATCGGGATATCCTAGTTTTATATTTTGTAATAATCGCTGTTTTGTTTTCGCAAAGGCTTCTTCACATGACTCGTTCCACTTCCAGCGATTATTCCTTCTAAGGAGATCTTGTAACGGTGCGACGACTGTAGTATAATCCGGACAATGGTCGGCAAAGAACTGACACATGCCGAGAAATTGCCGAACATATTTGATCTTCGTAGGCTTTGGAAACATCCTAATTGCCTCAATTTTCAACGGGTTTGGCCGCACATCATCTCCATCTATGAGGTGACCCAAAAACAAGACCTCTTTCTGACAGAAATGCGATTTCGGTAAGTTGACCTTAAAGTTATGCTTCCCTAAATCCGTCACAACTTCAATGAAATTTTCCAAGTGTCCTGAAAGCGTCTCCGCGGCTACCAAGATGTCGTCCACAAATCTTATAGTTGCTTCTTATATTTTTCGCACTAAGATTCTTGTCGAGAGGTCGGATATGTACTGATCCTGCCTTTTTAATCCCGAACGGGAGCCGTTTAAAAACGTACGTTTGCTGGTCAAATAAGAACCCTGTCAATAATTTGGACTTTTCCTCCAGCAATATATGGTGAAAGGATGCTGTCAGATCGAAAGTTGAAAAATATTGCATCCTTTTGAATTTCTTCAAGATTTCTTTCATTGCCGGAGCTTGTTCATACTCCGGAACCAATCTGTCATTGATGAACCGCGCATCTAAACAAATGCGCATGGAACCGTCAGGTTTCTTTACCACTACCAATGGGTTTAAAAATGGCGTCTGTGATTTTGAAATTAACCCACTCTCTTCCATATCTCTAACGGCTTCTCTAACTTGCGGATAAAATTTCTCAACAATTGGATAAACTTTTTTCTTGTATGGAGACTAGTCATTTACATTTAATTCATAGGTAAAATTTTGAATTTTTCCCGGTTTTGTGCCGAACGTATCCCGATGTTTCTCTAAGATCTCACTTAAGATTTTCTTCTCATTTGGATCAATAATTGCGTCGTTAACCTTAGCTGCGATGGCCCTTTCACAACTTCCATCTTGTTCTTGCAAACCTGCGGCAAATAATTCCTGATCATCAGGCATCAGCTCAACTTCCATTTCCCTTATGGGGCTCAAGGGTTTCCCTACCGGATTTTCTTTAATGACTTCGGTGTTCCAAACTTCTTCACCTTCATGCCTTTCTATCTCTGGATTCATAATAGTTTCCTCAACACCTTACTCGTGCCTAAATCTAACGGAGTTATCTCCCATGTCGATTACAGCGTGGTATTCAGTCATGAAGTCAGTCCCTATGATCAGGTTATAATTTATTTTATTCATGATAATGAAGGAATGTGCGAAAGGAGATTGACCGATTTCTATATCCAACAAGGCCTGATTTTTGCACACCACGGATTTATCCGGGATAATCCCACGAATGTTGAGGTTAGACCGGAATGATAGGAATATTTACATTTGATTGTAATTCGTTTATCAGGATTTGCGTAACTACTGATACACTCGCTCCAGTGTCAATGAGTGAGCGTACTCTTAAGTGGCTAATCCTAGTGTAAATCACCGGTAAGCGCTTCACTTCTGTACAACTCCGGTGTTCAGGGTCATTGATCAATTCATCGGAAGTCACAATCCATGTATCGACTTCCGCGATGGTCCAATGATCGGTTAATAATTGACGGGTTTTTTCGCCCCAAGCACTCGTTCTGAATTGAACGTAGGTGCATTCGGGTTCAAACTCCCACCATCATTCCTTGCCTGTTGCAGTGGCAAGCTTTCTGCGCCGGCGACTTCCTCTTCACGGCTTCGAATCTGGATGGCATCCTTCCATCTTATCTTGTTTAATTCAGCTAGGTACTGCTGGGTTTCTTGGTGCCGATCCTCTATATCTCTACGGAATTCCTCCCTGTAAGGTCTTCGGTTATTCTGATTTCTTCCGTGTTATGGCTGAGTTTCGCTCCTTCCTCTTCGATATCCACGGTACCCCTTTCGCCTCGGAATTTATCATGGTTCGTTTGCCGGTTGCCTTCCGCAAATCCTCCTCAGCTATTCCATCGTCGAGGTCTCCATCCTTGGTCATACAACCTCTTGGGCTCTGGATCGGTACTCGTTCCCTGACTTCTGGTAGTTATGGTCCTGGTTTCCGTCTCCCTTTCGACGTTATTGATCTGTTGCTCTCTGTGCCTGCGTTGCCTTTGGTTAGAGTGATATGTGGTCTGATCTAACTGACGCAACAGAGCTTCCGCTTGTACGGCCGTCCGAATATTTGACACAATCATCATCCGCTGGACCTCAAATGACAGTTGCTTCCCAAGTGCGCTAATGAGTTCTGTCTCACTGACCGGATTGTCTAGTTCGCGCATCTTGTGAAATTATGCCACAAAATATTCTGAATATTTAGTTGGGGACGATGTTAATAACGTCTGGAGTACAACTCCAACCTTAGATCTTGCTGTTGCTCGACGCTCCAAAATTTCTGCAAAAACGCCTGTCGGAATCCCATGAAATCCTCGAATGTGTATAAGAAGGCCCTGAACCATATTGCAGGTGCTCCCTCCAAAAACGTCTCGACAGTTCGTAATTGCCGCTCCGCCGGAATCTTATTCTCACTAATATAGTTAGTGATCTCGCGGAATAAGCCTTTCGGGATTATGTGTCCTCGGGCGTCGAACCTAGGTGGTTTGTCGCCTGACATTTTAATAACGTGGACCAGAGACGACGGAAGGGCATTTGATAAGGATGACGATCCGTCTCCTACTTCAAACTTAAGTCCGTTCGTATCAGCTTGAGACATGCCTTCCTTTTTGTGAATTCTCTGATTGTCTAGGGTATCGAACTTTCAGTATTGGAGATGGAAGTCCTGAACTGACCCTGGCTGCTCTAACCTGGCCTTGACCTGTTTCAGATCTTTTCTAGTTTCCTCCAGCTTCTCGGTGTTACTGTCTGACATCGGCTTGGACAATGAATTCTGCCCCGTATGAGCCTTAAATTGTTCCACTATATTGACTTCTGTATCAGCGAGCACCTGGCTTTGTTCTGTCAACCCTTCAGTTTTCCTGAACAATGCTATGTTTGCCTCCTCACACTGTGTGATTCTCCGGCTACGGTCTTCCGAATTCGTCTTTATATCCTCAATTTCCTTCCTTAGACCGGCTACCAGTACTAGGGCACGCACAGTTTCACCCCGTAACTCGCCAATTCCCTTCTCGTGCCTATCCAGGGTACTTGCAGTCTGTGCGCCTTTGCTTTCCATGTGGCTTCGGACGATGTCGTTTTCCTTTCGACATTCGTCCCTCACCTCTTCGATGTGTGCCTTCAAGTCCTCGCGATCAACCAACCTCTGAATTGCAAGCTCCTGTATACTGGACGTTAGTTTCTCCTTAATTTCGTTACGTTCCATCAACGCCTCATCCCTGAACCGATCAACCTTTTCATTGACACTAATGATACATGAGTCGATATGCCCTTTCAATTCGTCCTTAGCGAAATGACACGCCACCTGGACTTGGGTCATTTGGTCCGTAATTCCTGTCCCAGTGAAATACTGGCGGCATGAACCTCGGCTATTTGTTCCGTGAGTTTTATCTTATTAATTTCACACGCGGCCTGTACCATATCGAATTTATTCTCCTACGAAACACTAGCGGCCTGTGTTTGTTCCAGAAGTTCATGTTTATTAAGAACCAAAACTCGCATTAAGTCTTCCAAAGTGAGAGCTTTTACCTCTCCCTGTCCTTCTAACTGTTCCTCTTGGGGACGCTCCCCACCTTCGTCTGACATTATATCAAATGAGAAAAGAGGGCCGATCAGCCTCTCATCCTATCGCACACGATTACGACAATTGTGGGTCTAGGCCCTATCATACGGTTATATCCTCGTTAATATTTTCTAAAATTTTAAATTTCCAAATTCAAAACCAAAACACGATTTTCGCTTTCACATAGCGAGTTACTTAGATAAAGTATTTCAAATTTGCATATTAATTGAACCACATGCTTATTATGCCTGAAATTCATATCATCAGTCACTCCAGACTATGACAACAACAGCAACAATCGATAATACAATGTTCATTGATCATATTCGCCACATTAAATGTTTAGTTATAGTATCAAAAATGACGTTTGACTATATTTTAACTATGTTAAGAAAAACAACCATTAACAATAATCAAAATAAAATAACTTATTATTATTATTGTACCGGGCGGTACACCTCTACGCCACAATTTTAAATCTTCCGCCAATAAAGTACTTCTCTACCGGAGAAAATCTGAACTTTAACAACTGAATTAATTCAACAGCTCCTCAGAAGATGCCACAGTGTGTATTTCGATTTGTTTTTGTTCTTTTGGTGGATCAAGAAGTGTGAACATTCTCTCATAGATGTCACTGCTTAAAAAACTAGGATCATGCACCCTGGTGCGAAGGAATGAACTTTCTCCAAGAAATTTTGTATTCAAAAGTTTTTGTCTTTACTAAATTTTCTTTCATTTGTGGGTTGCAATATTAAGCTTTCTTTCCGCCAGTTTTGAATTTAGCCAATCAGTAATTTCTGTAATTAATTTTCCTTCAATCATAGCTTTCTTCTTCGAATTTCCATGTGTAATACTTAGCTACCCAGTAAAGTTGAGTGGGTGTGCCTTTATTATTCATGAAAGGTCTCGAATCTTCCACGAGGGTTTAAAACTGCTGATTTTCTCGGCTCTTCGCCACTCGAACAACATCTAGCTCTGTGTGTGAATATGTAGCAGGGGGCGGGAAGCGCCCTTTCTTCTGGCAGCAGCTCTTCAACAAGGTAATGGCCGTTTAACATCTTTATTTCTTGCCAGCTCAGCAGTTTATCTCTCGGGGCAGGTCCGAAAACTTTAATATGTAAACTATCCTTTGAAACATGTAAATCTTTCCGGTCTTTTCATATACCCTTAACTGTAAATAGGGGATACAGAGTGCCTTACCCTCTCGAGTTCCCCTTCATCTTGAATTTGAGGTGTCTACGTTTTTGTAACCGTTCTTCTATTCCTTCTTAATGTGTTAAATTTATTCTGTATTTGTGTCACCTCCATAGTATGGGAATAGCCCCTGCTTATCGGCCTAGCCCCACTTAGGTTTTAACAAGCTTCATGTAGGAGTGCAAGTTTACGCCTCCACTCATCTTGGTATTGTGGGGGCATTTAATTAATCTGTTCTTTTCCACGAAGGCCCAGTAGATTGGGTACGAGATACCCCTGTTTATATTTGTAAGTTGTGCCTTGATGGCAGTGAATTCTGAAGTCTATGTAACGCCTTTAATAGGCTTGAAAAATTGAGAGCGGGTTAGCTCTATTCACTTGTGGTAAACGTGCCTCAGAGAGGCTTGAGATTTAAAGGTGGGAGCAAACGCTCCATTGTATTGAGGGAATTTCTGCCCTTTGGCAAGATGTCGATTGTGAGCTGAGTGCTCAGGAATTGTAAAAATTAGGGCTTGTGGCCCAGATTGTCAAAGTCTATCTAAATCTTGGCTTTCTTGATCTTGTACCTGATTTAACTTGTTGTTATTTGTTGTTTGTTCAAAGTCTATATCAATCTGTTAAGTTTGGCTGTTCTGAAAATAGAATCTTTATTTAAATTTTAATTCATCTTTCGAACTTGTAGTTAGACCCATTCCAGCCCGCACCTTATTTTCACCTCTGCTGATCCACCAAAACCTGGGAACAATTATTATTATTATTATTATTATTATTATTATTATTATTATTATTATTATTATTATTATTATTATTATTATATGACTTTACGAAATCTTTCTCCGACACTGCTGGTGTTCTCATCAACTCTTTTTTCTCCGAAGAAGATGACGACACAGAAACGCAAAAAGCCATTAGATTATTTTGCACTCTCCCTCCTAATACTGCAGATGATGTGCTTTTCGTCCGCCAAGAAGTTGAACGAATAATGCTCTCAAAAAATGACAAGAAAGCACCAGGTTGGGATGGACTATCAGCAAACATTATCAAAAATACCCACATGTGTTTTCCTTCCCTGTTTGTCAACCTTTTTAATAAGTGCTTGGTGTTCAGCCTCGTTCCTACATCTTGGAAAATTGCAATTGTTAAAATAATCCCTAAACGCATTTATTTCAAGAATGTTTACTGCCTAATCTTTTAGGCCTATTTGCCTTCTTCCATTTCTGGAGAAGATTTTTGATAAGTTAAAAATCGATCGGGTCTTGTACCACTTATATAGCAACAATCATTTAAGTCAATGCCAGTACGGATTTACTCCAGAAAAATAGACAGAAGATGCTGTTCTTAGTGTAGTAGAATGGGCTGAGACTGTTTTCTCCGTGCATGAAGTAGCTATCATAATATCACTGGATATCTCCAGTGTATTTGATAGTGCCTGGTGGCTAAAAGTTCTGACTCAGTTGAAAAAGAAGCTCTGTCCCAAAAATTTATATGACTTAATACAATCTAATTTCCAAAATTGGAAAGTTAAACTTCAAGTCGGATCAGCAGTCTCTTCAAAGATCCTGAATAGGGGTTGCCCACAAGGATATAGTTGTAGTCCTGGTTTCTGGAACAATTTATACGATGACCTAACTTCATGTCTTCCTGTTGGTTGTGAAGTTGTGGCCTAAGCTGATGACGCCCTTCTTTTAATTAAAGCAGGTAATGTGCGGGATCTGAGAGTAAGAGCAAATTCGTCTCTTGACATTTTATATACTTGGGGTTGTGATAATAAATTACAATTTAATCCCCAGAAAACGAAGGCCATGATTGTTACAAGGAGAAGGAAACTGGGAAAGCCTAAAATTAAAATAAATGGACAAAATATCACTATGGAAAATCATATTCTTTATCTGGGAGATGTGCTTGACAAGAAATTAACATTCAGGGCCCATTTCAACAAACTACAACAGAAAGGCAGTAAGTTTATACAAATATATTATGTACCATTAAGAGGCGAAACATTCCAGGAAATTATTGAGCATGGGTTAGTTCTGAGCAAAACAGTTTTATAAAACGGTTGCAAAATAATGCACTGTTTCCGATGTTGAAACGAAGTAATGCATCAACCCCGTCCCCGCCTCACGTCTTTCCCTGTACCGGCCAGTCAGTGATACTGCACCCCAGACTAGCCTTAATCTCAGGGGTGATCAGTTCGTAAATGATGTTAAATTTTTTAAATCAATAACAATAAATATATATAGGCGCACCAAATGAACACAGGGATGAACGGGGCATGCAAATTAAGGTAAAGGGGGACGGGATACTAATTATAGACTCCACAATAGGACTGGGAAGTGACAACTTAAATTCCATGGGCATACTGGACTAACTACAATAAAAAGATATGAAAACTGTTTCCTATTGAAATTGCAATAAGGAGCAATTTATTTGCTTAAATCGCACACAGCAAGTGATGACAATTATTACAATTAGAAAATTCCATCCTGAAAGAGAATACGTACATTTGAATTCATCTCACTACTCTGGTAGTGTGAACTATTTGGTGAATTCGCCCCATGTATTACTGGGGATCGAATCCACATCCGTATGAGTGGACATTTCACCTCTGTAGATCTTCTTTCGGAGACGAGGGCATGAAATTAAGTATTTACTGTCATCTCCACGTTCCGTTGGACATGAGACACTACCGGTATGTACGTTGTAGTAGGCCGGATACCCACCGTAGAAATGTTATCGTATCTAAAACGGGAATTTATTGTACGGACAAATTCTAGCCTGTATTTTCAGATTCACAAACATGCCAGATTTAGCTCGTTAACTCAAAGCTTATCTCAATATTTACATTTGTCAATATGACAAGACGTACGGAAAGGTTCATTACTATGCTCGCACAATGAAGACATGTGCCGTCCGTGGGTTATTCCGCACATACCGCCAACAATCTCCCACGTGAAAAACCGACATCTGGCTCCGACCAATTCGACACATGATGACTGTCCCTATCATATCTTCCCATGATTATTAAATAATTATAATCATCATTCTTTATCTGATCATTATAATATTCCGTGATTACCATCAATTATTTTATTATTATCATTAATTTCAATTATCATCCTATATTTGATTATTATCATTTATCATCCGGGATGATTTTATGCTATCCTTTGCCGACGTTTCAAACGAAGGGTCGTTTTCCTCGTAATTAATTCGCACAAATTAATCATCAGTTTCATAATAAATTATTATTATTATTATTATTATTATTATTATTATTATTATTATTATTATTATTATTATTATTATTATTATTATATTCGTAACACTGAATCATCGTCCATTAAATATCTCAATTTCCTTTCATCATTATTATTATTCTCAAAATACTATTGCAAGTTTTCCTTCTTCTTCTTCATGAACTTATTATTATTATTATTATTATTATTATTATTCCGAGGTTTCCGTGGAAGGCAGAGGTGAAAGAAGGTGCGGGCTGGAATAGGTCTCAACTACATAATTAAAGTTAATTTAAAAATTTAACAAAGGTTATATTTTCTTTTCAAAATCAACAAAGAACAGATAACAACATTCAACAATTTCCACTAGGTGAAATAACAACGAAAGGCAGGTACAAAATAATTTTTACCGTTCAGGGGTTTTTTACCAGATTTTGAGCCCCACAATCACAATCCTTGAGCGATTAGCCCAACTTTACCAAGGTACCAAATGAACAAAGGGGCAGAAAACCCCATCATGCCAAGGACAATTGCTCCTAATTACAATGTTAAGGAAAAGAGCAGACCCGCTCTCACTCTTACAAGCCTATCAAAGGCTACAAAAAACTTCACTTCTATCTGCTTTTAAGGTACACAAGGAAACAGGGGTAATTAATACTCAATCTACGGGGCCTTCGCACGAAGAAAACAAAACATCAAGTTAAGTTACTGGCCCAAAGCAAAGGGGATGGAGGCGTAAATTTGCACTCCTAACTCTACATATTAAAACCTAGGTGGCTCAAGGCCGATATACAGGGGCTAGTCCCAAGCTAAGGAGGTGACTCGTCTGAAAGATTTAAACACTTTAAGGAAGAGTAGAAACGGTTAGAAAAGCGTAGTCACCTCAATTTCAAAATGAAGGGGAGTTCGAGAGGGTGAAACACTCTCTATCCCCGAATTACAGTTCAAGAAATACTAGTTTTTACATAGACAGAAAAAGGGATTTACGTTTTAAGGAGATGGATTACGTATTAAAGGTTTCGAACCTTCTCCGAGAGATAAACTGCTGAGCTAGCGAAAAAAAGAAAGAAGTTAAAAAGCCATTACCTTGAAGAAGAGTCGCTGCCCGAAGAACGAGGCGCTTCCCGCCCCCTGCTACATATTCACACACACAGAGTAGATGTTATACTAGTGGCCCCGAGACAAGAGAATCAGCAGTTTTTATACCCTCTTGGAAAATTCGAGACATTTCGAGAATGAGTAGACACACCCATCCGACTTTATTGGTAGACTAAGCATTACACATGGAAATTTGAAGAAGAAAGCTATGATTGGTGGAAAATAAATTACAGAAATTCGGGATTGGCTGAGTTCAAAACAGGCGGAAAGAAAGGATTAATATTGCCAACCCACAAACCACAGAACAAAATTTAGTAGAGGCAAAACTTAAGCATACAAATTTTCTGCAAGGGAGTTCATTCCATTGCACCAGAGTGCGTTACCATAGTTTTTGGTAGAGACATCTGTTAGAGAATGTCCAAACTTCTTGATACGGAGCAAACAAACACAAATCGAAATAGACACAGTTCATAAAACTTCAAAATTACAAAATTTACAGTAGTGACATCTTCTGAATAACCGTTGAGTTAATACAGATTTTCAAGTTCAGAGTTTCTCCTGTAGAGGAGTTTCAATTGGCGCAAGATTTGAACTCGCGTCGGGGAGGTGTACCGCCCGGTACAGACCTCCCCCCCCCCCCAAACGTCCTTCCAAGGGGTGACACCAAAAAAAAATTTCTCCAAAACAAAGTCGTTTTTGCAGACTGGTTGAAGAAGAATTTAGCAGAGAAAATACAATTTTTCAGTAGACGGAGGTCTCTTAATTTAAATCCGGTTTTTAGAATTCCTCTGTTGTTGTAGAATTGCGAAACTAAACCTTAATTCATGGAAGTAAAATTTTTCTAAGTCCACCAAGGTTGATTGAAGCAGAAAATTATTAATAGTGGACATAGAGTGTCCATGTAGCTTAAGTAGTACATAAGCTGTCGATTAATGTTGACTGTGAGAACTGTCGCCGCTGCTTGTATCCAGTGGAGGCCGCTCGGACCCCTCAAGTACCCTGAGATACACTTCTCCCGCTACTATGAGAGGGGTAGTCATGGGTTAAGCACGCCGCAGACGCGACGATTGTTTCCAGTCCTCGAGCAGTTTGCAGGTGGTGCGCCGCACATCAGCCTTGGCCGGAAGGAGGACTCCGGCTCGCCGTACACTGGTTGACCTCACTGGAGTGGAGTGGGCCCGTACCCCACCTCAGTGGCGGTACGGCGCCGCACGGCTGCGGGAGCACTGAAACATTAAGATCTCGGCGGCAGAATTTTGTTGGAATATAAGTTTTTAGGGTACTGTCTTGGAGTTGAAGCTGAGGGGCCAGCGGCGGTGGAAGGTTTATATTATTTTGCCACAGGTGTGTTTTAGCAGGAGACGGGAGCGTGGTAATGGCCATATTGACGGGACAGCAGAGTAACTCTGGAGAGGGTTTTACAAAATAGTACAAGGTAGACGGACAAACATAGTGCAGAAGGCCATAAAATTAAAACCCAAAAATATAACCTTTGGGGTTCATACTAGATGTTAAAGATCCAATGAGCAATTAATTTACACCGGTTTCACCTGAGACAGGTGAACCCTAAATATTCTCTCGGTGGCTGGGTTGCTCACTAACAATGTCACCGGCGTTAAAAAATCCAAGACGGTACACGGCCCATGAAATCTGGGGGCAAGCTTGCCCGCGGGAACCAAATTCTTAACCATAACTTGGTCTCCTACCTTTAAGTTGGTGGGCCTCCGTCCACGATCATATCTTTCCCTAACCTTTTCATGAGAAATTTTAAGATTGGCCTTGGCCTTCTTCCAAAGATCTCAAGTATTATCTGGATCTATTGCCTCTGGTAGAATATCACTAAGAGACCAAAGGTTAGCAAGCGGTGTGTTGGGTACGAACTTGAACATCAAGGAAGCTGGAGTAAACTTATGAGATTCATGAACCGCCGAATTCAAAGCAAAAGCTAACCAATGCAGGGACGTGTCCCACCTAGAATGATCTTCATGATGATAGGCAATAAGAACCGACCTCAGATTACGATTGACCCGTTCAGCTAGAGATGGTTGAGGATAGTAAGCCGAAGTAGTCACATGAGAGATGGACTGATCAAAACAGAATTTACGAAAGAGATTGGATGTGAACGCTTTAGCATTATCTGAAACAATATATTGACACAGACCAAAAGAAGCGAAGATGGAATTTAAACAAGAAATGGTGGACTGAGCGGTAGCCAGCTTAGTCGGAAATAACCAAGAAAATCTAGTGAAGCCATCAACACACACCAGGATGAACTTGTTGGCATTCTCCTTTGACTGGGGGAAGGGTCCCACGTAGTCGATGTAAAGACGTTCCATGGGGCGCGACGCTTGATGAGAAGACAAGAGCCCTTGCTTAGTGGACATGGTGGGTTTACTAAGCCAACAAGATTTACAAGCCTTTACCAATTCACGGATTTCTCCGTCCATACCCTTCCAAATGAATATTTCTCGAATCTTTTCTCTAGTTTTGAAGATACCTAAATGCCCCCCAATGGGGTCTCATGATAGTACTTGAAGATCATGGGCACGAGAACAGCTGAAACCACAACTTTCATCATCTTATCATGCCTCGACGGGCAACATAAAACACCATTCCTCAATACATAAGGGACGACGTGTTCCCCAGAAGAAAGGGTCTCAATTATCGGAGCCACCGTCGGATCATCACGTTGATATTTTTCAATATCCCTAAAGAGCATGGCAGTATCTGTTAGAATGGCATTAACCTCAGGTAGTATGGACTCGGGAGGTGAAGAGCTATCAACCTGTTCAGGGGTCTCTACCTTATTAGAAAACATACGGCTTAGTCCGTCTGCCACAACATTTTCAGTACCTCTTATATGCCTAACATCAAATTGGAAGGCAGAAATTCGGATGGCCCACCGGGCTATACGACCAGTACGACGCGGCCTACCTAAGACCCAACTTGGTAAGGCTCGGTTGTCTGTCTCCAAGTCGAACTTGACATGTTCCAGATAGAGGCGGAACTTTTCTAGAGCAAACAAAACTGCTAAACCTTCAAGTTCGTAGATGGAATACTTGGATTCTTGGGCCGATAGAGTCCTAGATGCATAGGCGATGGGTCGCCTCCCTAGTTCAGTCTCTTGAAGAAGGACTGCAGCTACCGCCGACGACGACGCGTCGGTTTTGACGATGAATTTCTTAGAGAAATCGGGCATAGCGGGGACAGGGGCATTACAAAGGGCTAATTTGAGGTCTTCGAAAGCGGCTTGTTGAGAAGGCCCCCTCTCGAATTTGGAGCCTTTCCTGCGGAGTAAGTTCAAGGGCGCCGCTCTATTAGCAAAGTTGCGAACGGATTTCCTGAAGTTCACCATGCCTATGAACCTGGCAATCCCTTTGATGTCCTTGGGAGGTTTGAAATCACGGATGGCCTGTGTTCTAGAATGATCGACTGCGACACCATCGGGCGACACAATGTGCCCTAGAAATGACATAGAGGGCTTAGCGAATGCAACCTTGGACAACTTCACCGTTAACCCTGCCCTACGAAGGCGACTTACGACCTCTTTCAGATGATCAAGATGTTCTTCAAAGGTCTCAGAAAACACGACATCATCAAGATAATGATACAAGTATTCAAATTTGATGTCCGAGAAGACCCTATCTAACAGTCTCGTAAGCACAGCTGCTCCCGTGGGGAACACGAAAGGCACGCGGTTGTATTCATACAAGTTTCAATCCGTGGCAAACGCTGTCAGGTGTTTAGATTCCTCTGCAAGCGGTATATGATTATACGCCTGATTAAGATCTAAGATGGTGAAGAACTTAGCTTTACGAAACCATGAAAAACAAGAGTGAAGGTCTGGAAGGGGCACCGATTGTAACACCACCTTCCGATTGAGAGCTCTATAGTCAATCACAGGCCTGAAACCCCCTGTGGTTTCGGGACTAGAAAAATAGGCGATGAATACGCCGACTTAGAGGGGCGAATAATACAATCTTTCAACATCTGATCTATGATTTTTTTCAGCGCCTGCATTTTAGGTGGAGATAGCCTATAAGGTGGAAACCGAACGGGAATCGAATCCGTAACCTCAATCTTATATTCGATAAGGTCAGTAACACCTTGAGTATCCGAGAAAACCTCTGGAAATGACTGACACAACTTACGAATACTCTCTGCCTGCTCCTCAGGTAGATGTCTAAGGTCTAACAACATCTCATCCTGGGTAGGCGAAATAGATGAACATGACACAGAACTACATTTTAACAAAGGGATTTTGGAATTACTATCAAATTTGAAAGTACACGACTTGCTCTGAAGGTCGAGCACTAGACCGGTGTGAGACATGAAATCAGCTCCCAATATAATGGGGCAAGACAAGTGCTTGGCCACAAACAGTTTAAATTTCCAAGTAAATTTAGATATACGAATTTTGGCATACAGAAAACCTAAAATTTATAATGGAGAGGAATTTGCCGAAACATATATTGAACCGAAGTCGAACGAAAATCAGAAAGTTTACACACAGCTTTTAATTTGGAATACCACTAAACCGAAATAATGGAACAAACACTGCCTGAGTCTAAAAGAGCAGTTACAGGCTCATTATTCAATTCAATTTTGAGAAATGGGACAGGTGCGGGAGTATCCGCCGCAATCCTAAGACATTCTTTGGGACATTCAAATAGTAATGTCGAATAGTTCTGACTTTTTCCTGAATTGTCGTCAGGTTTAACCGGGGCTGAGCCTTGTGAAGAGGAATTCACGGACTCAGCCGATGCCACTAGTCACTTTTTATTATTGGCGTTGGTGGAAGTTGCACCAGAAGTTGAGCAGGAGGGGGTGCTATTTGAGTTCGGGCAATTCTTGGCAATATGAGAAAATGCGCCGCATTTAAAGCAGCCTTGAGATGGACCTGCTCCATTATTTGTCCTACTAGATTTAATTAATGGGCACTTGTTCCGGAGATGGTCAGGAGAGCCGCAAGCTTAACATTTACGGGGTGTGACGGATCGGCGAGGTGGAGGCCGAAAATTACTAGAGGATGGAGGAGGTTCTTTCGCGACACGCAAGGTATCGGCGTATCTAACCCCTTCCGCTGAGACAGCCATAGCCTCTAACTCGGCAAATGTTTGCGGACGCGACGCAAAACACAAGTAGGACCTGTACGACGGTGAAATTCCTTCTACAATGGCTTGTACAATCTGATCTTCAAGGAAGTGAAGAGCAAACACCCTGGTATAGAATTTAATATCTTGGATGAAGTCTGCCAAGTTTTCATCCAACCGTTGTACTCGGTAGTAGTACTTTTGAATGAGCGATGACCTAGCTCGAGCGGGGATAAAATTTGCTAATAGATGGGCGTGAAACTCTTCTATAGATGATTGATCAGTAATAGCGCTTACAATTTTGTCAGATAGAACACCGATTGAATAGGGATAAATAATCTGCAGAATTTGACATGGAGAAAGAGAAAATACAAGAACATGATCCTGAAACTCAACGAAAAATCTTAGAAAGGCAATAACATCACTGGTGGAATTAACATAAAACTTAGAAATACCCTTGAGCAACATTGCTAACGGATGAGGCAAACTACTGAACGCGGGTGACATAGTAGGTAAGGTTCTAAGGGGCGAAGAAGCTGTTTCAGAGGGTGCATTATTCAAAACAAAAGGTGGAATGGATGTGCGACGAGCGGACTCAGTTTCTAATGGAACAGAAGTTTGTCGGACTTCTACAGTCTTCCTACTTTCTTCCCCCGCGGGAGAATGCTCCTCGCTGACAACGTTTACCAGAGTGGGTTGGTCGGTTTTGGGGGGCACTGCCCCAGTTAACAACAGGCTAACCTTACTGGACATATCAGAAAGGTTTTCAAGAACGACACTAGCTTCCTTCCTTTGAATATCATTAAATTTAAGGGACAATAGATCAGTGACCCTATTGTAAAAATGAAACAATCTAGCTTGCACACGTTTAAGTTGATTTGGAGAGGGATCGTTTTCTTCAAAAAAACTAACGACATATGCTAGCTCAGTAGTATTATCAGTGATCGTGGATAGAGCGTCGTCAATCTCTTTTTCTCCCAAGGTTGGGATAGTAATAGGCAAATCAAGGGAATCTTTAAGCTTATTGGTGTCTATCGCAACCGTGCCTCCAGATTGAACATTCCTAATCGTTAATTCATAGATCAATTCCTCCTTGCGCAAATAGCCGGGATGGAGGACGTCGCGAGGGCCGGACATGATGACAAATTTTTTTTAGAAAAAATAAAAAAATTCCAGCAACTGAGAAAATTGTTAGAGTTCGAATCGAAAACAATGTTTAGCCATAAAAAGGGGCTAAATTGTGACCCATTCAACCACGCTCTGCTACCACTTGTTCCGAGGTCCCTTTGGAACAGCAGAAGTGAAAGAAGGTGCGGGCTGGAATAGGTCTCAACTACATAATTAAAGTTAATTTAAAAATTTAACAAAGGTTATATTTTCTTTTCAAAATCAACAAATAACAGACAACAACATTCAACAATTTCCACTAGGTGAAATAACAACGAAAGGCAGGTACAAAATAATTTTTCCCGTTCAGGGTTTTTTTAACCAGGTTTTGGGCTTCGAGCCCCACAATCACAATCCTTGAGCGATTAGCCCAACTTTACCAACGTACAAAATGAACAAAGGGGCAGAAAACCCCATCATGCCAAGGAGCACTTGCTCCTAATTACAATGTTAAGGAAAAGAGCACACCCGCTCTCACTTTTACAAGCATATCAAAGGCTACAACAAACTTCACTTCTATCTGCCCTTAACGTACACAAGGAAACAGGGGTAATTAATAGCCAACCTACGGGGCCTTCGCACGAAGAAAACAAAACATCAAGTTAAGTTACTGGCCCAAAGCAAAGGGGATGGAGGCGTAAATTTGCACTCCTAACTCTACATATTAAAAAACCTAGGTGGCTCAAGGCCGATATACAGGGGCTAGTCCCAAGCTAAGGAGGTGACTCGTCTGAAAGATTTAAACACTTTAAGGAAGAGTAGAAACGGTTATAAAAGCGTAGTCACCTCAATTTCAAAATGAAGGGGAGTTCGAGAGGGTGAAGCACCCTCTGTCCCCGAATTACAGTTCAAGAAGTAGTAGTTTTTACACAGACAGAAAAAGGGATTTACGTTTTAAGGAGATGGATTACGTATTAAAGGTTTCGAACCTTCTCCGAGAGATAAACTGCTGAGCTAGCGAAAAAAAGAAAGAAGTTAAAAAGCCATTACCTTGAAGAAGAGTCGCTGCCCGAAGAACGAGGCGCTTCCCACCCCCTGCTACATATTCACACACACAGAGTAGATGTTATACTAGTGGCCCCGAGACAAGAGAATCAGCAGTTTTTATACCCTCGTGGAAAATTCGAGACCTTTCAAGAATGATTAGACACACCCACCCGACTTTATTGGTAGACTAAGCATTACACATGGAAATTTGAAGAAGAAAGCTATGATTGGTGGAAAATTAATTACAGAAATTCGGGATTGGCTGAGTTCAAAACTGGAGGAAAGAAAGGATTAATATTGCCAACCCACAAACCTCAGAACAAAATTTAGTAGAGGCAGAACTTAAGCATACAAAATTTCTGCAAGGGAGTTCATTCCATTGCACCAGAGTGCGTTACCATAGTTTTTGGTAGAGACATCTGTTAGAGAATGTCCAAAACTCTTGATACTGAGCAAACAAACACAAATCGAAATAGACACAGTTCATAACACTTCAAAATTACAAAATTTACAGTAGTTACATCTTCTGAATAACCGTTGAGTTAATACAGATTTTCAAGTTCAGAGTTTCTCCTGTAGAGGAGTTTCAATTGGCGCAAGATTTGAACTCGCGTCACGGAGGTGTACCGCCCGGTACAATTATTATTGTTATTATTATTATTATTATTATTATTATTATTATTATTATTATTATTTTCATCAGTGGAGATGATCATTATCGTATCACTTATTCATCATGATCTCACCATAATTGTTCTCAAATTAATCTAATAAATTCTTCCTATTATTCCTCTTCGAATTATTATTATTATTATTATTATTATTATGATAACTCTATTTCACGTGTTACACTACCGTTAGCGATATTTATGGTTAATGCATAAGCTTTTATAATTTCGGTGTACTTTGGCACTAAGCAATTGATTTAAGACAAGATTCTCTGGGATTATTATTATTATTATTATTATTATTATTATTATTATTATTATTAAAATGGAAAGTTTTATATTTTTATTTCCACTCTCTAGAATTTAGTCATATATGTTGAGTCCCAATATAAACCACCAAGATCCGATTTACATCGATCGTGACACCACGGTATTCGGAACCGCAACCTTCATTCTAGTACTGCCGTTAATTTTATGTGGACACCATGTCCTCCCAAGACACATCTCAAATCCCATGGCACATCGCGGCTGGGCAAATACATCCAATGCCTGCGTTTGCTAAATTATTCCTTTTTTCATATGATGTCCATTTATTCCACTGGAACTCTTCAAACATTTAATATACTAATTAATCCTCGGTGCGTGGATTCTGCCACTCATAACACTGGAATCGAGGCATCTATTTATCTATTTCATCATCAAAAACAGTACGGCTCATTTCTCACCTCTTGCCGGATTTTCGTCCCGCACGGCTTCCAATCTCAAAAATGGGCTCAAACCACTCTGGGCTTTCAACATAACGTGACCATTCTATACACGTGCCTCTATAATTTCTAAACGAATTTTTATGGTTATTATAGAGTCCAAAAAACGTGAAATCAATAATTTACGTAAAAATCAAATTTTCTACTGAATTAAAGTATTTTACGCCATATGTTATCTCTACATTGATTATTACCACCAGCGAACTCTCACATTATTATTATTATTATTATTATTATTATTATTATTATTATTATTATTATTATTATTATTATTATTATTATTATTATTATTATTATTATTATTGTTACCGAGTTTTGGTGGTAGGTAGAGGTGTAAGAAGGTGCGGGCGTGAATGGGTCTCAAACTACGGAATCAAAGTTAATGTAAAAGTTAACAAGGTTATATTTCCTTTTCAATATTAAGTAATAACAAAGAACAGGTACTTAGTAGCCGAAACACAATTTGAAATGTACAATTACAGGGATTACAGAGTTTGGGCTTCGAGCCCTGAGTTCACAATTTTTGAGCAACTAGCCCAACTTTCCGATATACAAATTTTAACAAAGGGGCAGAAGACCCCAATCAAACCCTGGAGCACTTGCTCCAAATTACACAGTAAAGCCTCCTCGAGGCATACAACACTCCGTTTCCAAAAGAGCCACACACTCTTTAATTTAAGCCTCTCCTAGGCCACACCAACCTCCACCTTCAAGTTGTCCTCAACGGACATAAACACAGGGGTAAAATACCCAATCTACTGAGGTCTATTAAATGAAAAGCAGGTTAATTGAATGACCTCTAAAACAATTTGAGAGGAGGCGAACTTGCACTCCTAATACACTTTGATTTTAAAACCTACTTTGGCACTAGGCCGTTATTACAAGGGCTAATCCCATACTACAGAGGTGACTTAATAGCAATTTACATTACATTACGGAAGAATTGGTTGAGAGAATAAGTTCACCTCAAGACGATGTGAGTGGGAGCTCGAGAGGGTTAAGCACTCTCTATCCCGATATGTCGTTTTTTAAAATAGAATAGATACCAGTAGTTTTTACATTTTAGGAAAAGGTTACATGGTTGAACGCTTAGAACCCGCCCCGAAAGTTAAACTGCTGAGCAAGAAAAGAAAAAATTTATTAATCGGCCATTACCTTATTGTTGACCGCCGCCGAGGAAAGAGGCGCTTCCCGCCTCCTGCTATGTACTTAATACACTGAAAGATGGAACAGAAGTGGCTCGGAGACCCTAAAATCAGCAGTTTATATACTCTCGCGGAAGTTTCTAGGCGTTAGGGGAATGAAAACACCCGCCCACAATGTTTTTATTGGATAGGACCCCGCAACAGATACAAGTTGGGGGAAGATACACCAGATTGGTCAGAAATTACTAAAAGAAATTCGGGATTGGATAAATCTAAAACAAGGGGAAAAAGAGGGGTATACAGCCAACTTAAACAATAACAGAAAGAAATTTAACAAGAAACAAACTTTTGAAATAAAATTTTCTCCAACAAAATAGTTCTTTGACTCCGCACTAGGGTGCTCTATTGTTGATCTTCAGTAGTGTCCTCTAGAAGAGAAAGTTCACACTTCTTACTTCAAGCGAAACAAAAACACATCAAAAGTGACACAGGTCAAAAACTCAAAATTTTCCACGTGGTGACATCTTCTGAGAAAGTAGAGAATTAATAGAGTAGATAAAGTTCAACCTTCCTCCAGAAGAGGAGTTTCAACTGGCGCAACTTTTAAATAAACGGTGTAGAGGTGTACCGCCCGGTACAGACCTCCCCCCCCAAAAGTTCCTCCAGGGGTGACACATGAAATCAGTTTGAAACAAAGTCCAAGTAATGATGTTGATACGAAGATAGATAGTAGAAGCATTTACAAGATTTCTTAATTCAGTTTCAAAATGTTGTTGTTGCAGGTGAATGAAAGTCTTTAAGTTGTAGAATTTGAATTTCTGAAGATAAACTTTTAATACTTAGAAGTGAAGAAAAATTTTTTGCACGGTCCACCAAATATTGCTGTTGAATTCCCAAATGTAGTTATCTCTTATAGTAACTGTCCATGTAGTTGATGTTGATGAAGTTGGATGGCCGGACCGGCCGTTGCAGCTTGCGTCCAAAAGGAGGCCGCTCGGACCCCTCAAGTACCCTGAGATACCGCTCGCCCGCACTATGAGGGGAGCAGAGGTGTTGAAGCACGCCGCGCCCGCGGTGAACATATACAGGCTGCGGGCCAGTAGCAGGTCGTGCGCCGCACATCAGCCTTGGCCGGGAGGAGAGTTCCGGCTCGCCGTGCACATGTCGTCCTCGCTGGAGAGGAGGGGGCCCATCGCCCTCCCCAGTCGCTGCACGGCGCTGCGCGGCTGCGGGGGCGCTGAAACATTAAAGCTAGGCGGCAGAATTGTGTTGGACTATCATCTTCTTTGAGGGTACAGGCTTGTGGAGAGGTTGAGGGGCCAGCGGCGTGTAGATATCCATGGCATTTACTATTATGAAGCCACAGTGTAAGGTGGAGCAGGAGACGGGAGCGTGGTAATGGCCGTGGCAAGAACAGGATGGCAGTTTAACGGGTCGGGGCAGATTTTACACAAGGCTTACATCTAAAACCAAAATATTACAGAAGGGGCAGAATGCCTTAAAAGTGAAACTCAAAAAAAAAAATATAACCTTCACATCCTTTCAAAATGATGTGAAGCAAGTTAACACAGAAATTACACCGGTTTCACCTGGGACAGGTGAACTCTAAATATCCTCTCGGTGGCTGGATTACTTAGCAATAAGGTAACCGGCGTAAGAAAATCGAGAATGATACAAGGCCCATGAAATCTGGGGGCAAGCTTGCCCGCGGGAACAAAATTTTTGACCATAACCTGGTCACCTACCTTCAAAGGGGTTGGTCTCCGTCCACGATCATACCTTTCCCTAACCTTTTCATGAGACACTTTAAGATTGGCTTTAGCCTTCTTCCAAAGATCTTTAATGTTGTCCGGATCTATTATCTCGGGTAGAATGTCATTCAGAGACCAGAGGTTAGAGAGCGGCGAGTTGGGAACAAACTTGAACATTAAAGAAGCTGGAGTGAACTTGTGAGATTCATGAACCGCCGAATTCAAAGCAAAAGCTATCCAATGCAGGGACGTGTCCCACCTGGAAGGATCTTCATGATGATAGGCAATGAGTGCGGACCTGAGATTACGGTTAACCCGTTCAGCCAGAGATGGTTGAGGGTAATAAGCAGAAGTGGTTACATGAGAGATGGACAAGTCAAAACAGAATTTACGAAAAAGATTTGATGTGAACGCCTTAGCATTATCAGATACAATATATTGGCACGGACCAAAAGAAGCAAAAATAGAATTTAGACAGGTAATGGTGGACTGAGCGGTAGCCAGCTTAGTCGGAAATAACCAAGAAAATCTGGTAAAACCATCTACACATACAAAGATGAATTTGTTGGCATTTCCCTTCGACTGGGGGAAGGGTCCTACATAATCAATATACAGGCGTTCGATGGGGCGCGACGCTTGATGAGAAGACAAAAGGCCTACTTTAGTGGACATGGTGGGTTTACTGATCAAACAAGATTTACAAGCTTTTACAAGTTCCCGAATTTCACCGTCCATACCTTTCCATATGAACATTTCACGAATCTTTTCACGAGTCTTAAAGATTCCAAGATGCCCCCCCAATGGGGTCTCATGATAGTATTTGAAGATCATAGGTACAAGAACCGCTGGAACAACAACTTTCATCAACTTATCATGCCTCGAAGGGCAACATAGAACACCATTCCTCAGAACATAAGGGACAGCATGTTCCCCAGAAGAAAGGGTTTCCATTATCGGAGCCAGCGTCGGATCTTCACGTTGGTATTTCTCAATATCCCTAAAAAGCATGGGAGCATCTGTTAAGATGGCATTAACACCAGATAGTATGGACTCGGAAGGTGATGAACTGTCGACCGGTTCGTGGGTCTCTACGTCGTTATGAAACATACGGCTGAGTCCATCAGCAACAACATTTTCGGTACCTCTGATATGTCTAACATCAAACTGGAAGGCGGAAATACGAATAGCCCAGCGGGCTATACGACCAGTACGACGCGGCCTACCTAAGACCCAGCTTAAGGCTTGATTATCTGTCTCCAGGTCGAATTTAACGTGTTCCAGATAGAGACGGAACTTTTCTAAGGCAAATAAGACTGCCAAACCTTCGAGCTCATAGATGGAATACTTGGCTTCTTGAGCCGACAATGTCCTAGACGCATAGGCGATGGGTCGCCTCCCTAGTTCAGTCTCTTGAAGAAGGACTGCAGCTACTGCTGACGACGACGCGTCGGTTTGGACGATGAATTTCTTCGAGAAATCAGGCATAGCAAGTACAGGGGCATTACAAAGAGCTAATTTAAGGTCTTCAAAAGCGGCTTGTTGAGAAGGTCCCCACTCGAATTTGATGCCTTTCCTACGAAGAAGGTTTAAGGGCGCCGCTCTATTAGCAAAGTTAGGAATGAACTTTCTGAAGAAATTCACCATACCAATGAACCTGGCGATACCTTTAATGTCCTTGGGAGGTTTAAAATCACGGATGGCCTGTGTTCTAGAATGATCGACTGCTATACCATCGGGTGACACAATATGCCCTAGGAATGACATAGAGGGCTTAGCAAAGGCAACCTTGGACAACTTAACAGTTAACCCAGCCTTACGAAGGCGATCGAGAACTTCTCGCAGATGATCTAGATGTTCTTCAAAAGTCTCTGAAAATACTACGACATCATCTAAGTAGTGATATAAGTACTCGAATTTGATGTCGGAGAAGACCCTATCTAGTAGCCTAGTGAGCACAGCTGCCCCCGTGGGGAGCACGAAAGGCACGCGGTTGTATTCGTATAAATTCCAGTCCGTGGCAAACGCTGTAAGGTGTTTAGACTCTTCGGCAAGGGGAATTTGATTATAGGCCTGATTTAAGTCCAAGATGGTGAAGAACTTGGCCTTACGAAACCATGAAAAACAAGAATGAAGGTCGGGAAGGGGCACAGATTGCAACACCACCTTCCGATTGAGAGCCCTGTAATCAATGACAGGCCTGAAACCTCCTTGAGGTTTCGGTACTAGAAAAATAGGCGAAGAATACGCTGACATAGAGGGCCTAATAATACCGTCCTTCAACATCTGATCGATGATTTCCTTCAGAGCCTTCATTTTAGGTGGAGATAGCCTATACGGTGGAAAACGGACAGGAATCGAATCCGTAACCTCAATTTTGTATTCAATCAGGTCAGTAACGCCAAGAGTATCAGAGAATACCTCGGGAAACGACTGACACAGTTTGCGAATACTATCAGCTTGCTCCTCAGGTAGATGTCTAAGGTCTAACAACATCTCATCCTGGGTAGGCGAAATAGAAGAACATGACACAGAATTACACTTTAATAGTGGAATTTTACAACTAGAAGCAAATTTGAATGTGCACGACCTAGACTGCAGATCGAGCACAAGACCAGTGTGAGAAATAAAGTCAGCTCCCAATATAATGGGGCAAGACAATTGCTTGGCCACAAACAATTTAACTTTCCATGTAAACTTAAAAACACGAATTTTGACCAGTAAGGAACCTAGAATTTCTAATGGAGATGAATTAGCCGAAACGTATTGAACAGGAGAAGAGACATAGTCAGGAAGTTTACAAACCGTTTTCAATTTAGAATACCATTCAGCCGCAATAATCGAACAAACACTACCTGAATCTAAGAGAGCTGTTATAGGCTCGTTATTTACCTCAATCTTAAGAAAAGGAACAGGTGCGGGGGTATCCGCCGCAATCCTAAGACATTCTTTAGGGCATTCAAAAGATGAACTTGAAGGTTGATCGTTCTCTGCATTTACAATCTGTTTACTAGGGGCTGAGTCTCGGGAAGATTGATTAGTCGACTCAGCCGAAGCCACTAGTCACTTTTTATTATTGGCATAGGTGGAATTTGCACCAGAAGTTGAGCAGGAGGGGGTGCTATTTGAGTTTGGGCAATTCTTGGCGATATGTGAGAAGGCCCCACATTTAAAACAGCCTTGTGCTGAACCAGCTCCATTATTTGCCCTACTACTTTTGACTAGTGGACATTTATTGCGAAGATGGTCAGGCGACCCGCAAGCATAACATTTATGGGGCGTGACTGGTCGGCGAGGTGGAGGCCGAGTGTTACTAAAGGAAGGCGGGGGTTCTTTCGCTACACGCAAAGAATCGGCGTATCTAACTCCTTCCGCTGAGACGGCCAACGCTTCAAGTTCAGAGAAAGTTTGCGGGCACGCCGCAAAACACAAGTATGACCTATAAGATGGTGAAATGCCTTCCACAATAGCTTGTACAATTTGATCCTCAGGGAAGTGAAGAGCAAACACCCTGGTATAAAACTTAATGTCTTGTATGAAATCAGCCAAGTTTTCATCCAACCTCTGTACTCGATAATAGTACTTTTGAATCAGAGATGACCTCGCGCGGGCGGGAATAAAGTTTGCAAGCAAGTGTGCATGAAAATCTTCAATAGATGACTGTTCAGCTATGGCTCTTACTATTTTGTCGGAGAGAATACCAATAGCATACGGATAGATAATTTGCAAGATTTGACATGGAGACAGAGAAAAAACCAGGGCATGATCCTGAAATTCCACTAGAAATCTTAAAAATGAAATTACGTCACTGGTGGTATTAACAGAAAACTTGGATATACCTCTGAGCAACATTGCCAATGGATGAGGCAGGCTACTAAATCCGGGTGACATAGTAGGTAAAGGTTTCAATGGCAAGGAAGTCAATTCAGAACGGATGTTACTCAATGATGCACGACGTTCAGATTCGTTGTCCAATGGGGCAGGGATAGTTTGAGCAGCAACGGTTATCCTATTAACTTCTCCCTTGGGAGGCGCTTCCTCACTACCTGGATTCACTATAGTGGGTTGATCAGATTTGGGAGGAACTTCCCCAGTTAACAATTGAGTGACCTTACTAGATAACTCGGAAATATTTTCCAGGAGCGTACTAGCTTCCTTCCTCTGAACGTCATTCAGTTTTAGAGACAACAGATCGTTAACCCTATTCGAAAAATGATATAGCCTGCCTTGCACACGCTTAATTTGATTTGGAGACGGATCATTTTCATCAAAAAAACTAACTACAGAAGCTAGCCCAGTAATATTCTCCGTGATCGTGGAAAGAGAGTCGTCAATTTCTTTCTCTCCCAAATTGGGGATGGAAATGGGCAAATCAAGGGACTCTCTAAGCTTGCTAGTGTCTACTGCAACCGTGCCTCCAGATTGTACATTTCTAATAGTCAATTCATAGATCAACTCCTCCTTGCGCAAATAGTTAAGAAGGAGAACATCGCGAGGGCCGGGCATGATGACAGAACAACTTGAAAAAAAATCAAAAAAATTCCAGCAACAGAGAAAATGTTTAGAGTTCGGAACAAACAATGTTTAGCCGTCAAAAGGGGCTAAATTGAGACCCATTCAACCACGCTCTGCTACCACTTGTTACCGAGTTTTGGTGGTAGGTAGAGGTGTAAGAAGGTGCGGGCGTGAATGGGTCTCAAACTACGGAATCAAAGTTAATGTAAAAGTTAACAAGGTTATATTTCCTTTTCAATATTAAGTAATAACAAAGAACAGGTACTTAGTAGCCGAAACACAATTTGAAATGTACAATTACAGGGATTACAGAGTTTGGGCTTCGAGCCCTGAGTTCACAATTTTTGAGCAACTAGCCCAACTTTCCGATATACAAATTTTAACAAAGGGGCAGAAGACCCCAATCAAACCCTGGAGCACTTGCTCCAAATTACACAGTAAAGCCTCCTCGAGGCATACAACACTCCGTTTCCAAAAGAGCCACACACTCTTTAATTTAAGCCTCTCCTAGGCCACACCAACCTCCACCTTCAAGTTGTCCTCAACGGACATAAACACAGGGGTAAAATACCCAATCTACTGAGGTCTATTAAATGAAAAGCAGGTTAATTGAATGACCTCTAAAACAATTTGAGAGGAGGCGAACTTGCACTCCTAATACACTTTGATTTTAAAACCTACTTTGGCACTAGGCCGTTATTACAAGGGCTAATCCCATACTACAGAGGTGACTTAATAGCAATTTACATTACATTACGGAAGAATTGGTTGAGAGAATAAGTTCACCTCAAGACGATGTGAGTGGGAGCTCGAGAGGGTTAAGCACTCTCTATCCCGATATGTCGTTTTTTAAAATAGAATAGATACCAGTAGTTTTTACATTTTAGGAAAAGGTTACATGGTTGAACGCTTAGAACCCGCCCCGAAAGTTAAACTGCTGAGCAAGAAAAGAAAAAAATTATTAATCGGCCATTACCTTATTGTTGACCGCCGCCGAGGAAAGAGGCGCTTCCCGCCTCCTGCTATGTACTTAATACACTGAAAGATGGAACAGAAGTGGCTCGGAGACCCTAAAATCAGCAGTTTATATACTCTCGCGGAAGTTTCTAGGCGTTAGGAGAATGAAAACACCCGCCCACAATGTTTTTATTGGATAGGACCCCGCAACAGATACAAGTTGGGGGAAGATACGCCAGATTGGTCAGAAATTACTAAAAGAAATTCGGGATTGGATAAATCTAAAACAAGGGGAAAAAGAGGGGTATACAGCCAACTTAAACAATAACAGAAAGAAATTTAACAAGAAACAAACTTTTGAAATAAAATTTTCTCCAACAAAATAGTTCTTTGACTCCGCACTAGGGTGCTCTATTGTTGATCTTCAGTAGTGTCCTCTAGAAGAGAAAGTTCACACTTCTTACTTCAAGCGAAACAAAAACACATCAAAAGTGACACAGGTCAAAAACTCAAAATTTTCCACGTGGTGACATCTTCTGAGAAAGTAGAGAATTAATAGAGTAGATAAAGTTCAACCTTCCTCCAGAAGAGGAGTTTCAACTGGCGCAACTTTTAAATAAACGGTGTAGAGGTGTACCGCCCGGTACAATTATTATTATTATTATTATAATATTTTAACTTGCGAACTTATAAGTATTATTATTTCCTTTAATTTGCTCACTCACCAAGCATTATTATTATTTCACATGACCTTCCGTACGCAAACACATAATGACACACACTGGCACTTTCATGTATCAGGATGTCTGGTAACAAATATGCCTAACTAAGATACGAATAATCACCGTAGTGATTGAAAATTCAAAATAAACTGGGTTAGCATAAAAGAAAAATCTAACACTTGAAATGTACTGTAACCGTACAACAGGGTTACAGATTCCATTCAGTATTTATTATTATTATTATTATTATTATTATTATTATTATTATTATTATTATTATTATTATTATTATTATTATTATTATTATTATTAACCCGATTCATTAGATTTTATATATTCTGTTTCTCATCATTTAGACTGTAATAATTAGGTATCACGTATATTATTGTATTTAATCATAGGTTAAGTGAAATTTATTTGTAATTATTCTGTATTGTAGTAAGTGAGATTTGTTGGTTTCATATTGTCATGCTGTGGCTTGTAACTCTGGCTGGATGAGCTGGCATAGTATTTTGCAATCGAGGCTATGTTTAACTGTGCAAGTAGATTTTCCGGTGACGCATTCAGCTTAGTCATTCTCAAGCCGCTTGGGTACGCTTAGACAACACTTGACTGATGACATCAGTGCGTGGGCACGTGATTGCGACCAAGTGTCAGTATTCGCCAGCTACTGTATGTTGAAGTGGAAGGGATGGACAGTGAGTAGGGAGAGGAGTCGTCATCGCGAGGTTATATAAGTCAAGGCGACGGTGGGGAGAGGTATTCTGTTCTTATTCAGTTCATAGTACTCAGTTCATATCTACTCAGTTCATAGTATTCAGATCATATTGTGCAGATCATATGAAACAGTCAGATGTATCAAATGGAAGAAGTGGTCTTCGAGTGATGGTCAGAGCTAAGAGTTGTGTTTGAAGAAGTAATAATCGAGGAAGTCTACAAGTGGTGGTTGTATCCGAGCACAGAGGGGTACTATGCTGATAAAGAAACATCATCTTCTTGTGAGGATGGACTTCACAAGATGTTTCAATAATATTTTCCAATTACTTATAATATATTGAGTGGACGTAATTACATTGGAGCTCCCTACACGCGTACATGGTATGTAGGCCAACTCCTTGTTATATAAGAAGATAACAGCAGACGGCTCCCGACTTCAGCTCAGAGGTTTTCCCAAGAATTTCAAGTTCAACAGCGGTGTATGCCGACATCAGGTATTTAAAGCATCAGACATGTTATGCATTCATAACATGAAGAAGAATGTAATCAGCGGCGATATCACATCTCACTTCAAGTTCATGCCAATAGCTTTTTTTGTTTAGATTAAATTTTCCTTTTATTAGTACCGCAAATCTCACGATATATTTTTTTGTTAAATTAAAAGACGTCAATGATTGTTCATTGTGACGTAAATTATAGTCATAAACTCAGTTTTATTTTAATTATAATAAGTGATTCCAGTTCCATGTACAATCCTCAATTGTGGAAATGCAACAGTAATTTAATATTTTCCTGATCCATATCCCGGTATATTGCCAGATATGTGAGTTTATCATCTCACGCCTTGAGATAATTGATATAAGAGGTATGCTCTACCGAATTTTGTTGTTTTTCTTAAAAAAGCAACTGGTGCTCAAACAAATGTTATTTATATTGTGTGGAAGATATGAAGGTATAAGAGTAGTGGTTGGAGTAGCCACAAAGTGTCGCCAGCAACGTGGGACTCGAAAGGTTCAGAAAAAGTGTTTCTGAATGGCAATATACATGGATCAGTTCTTTTAATGAGTACGCACATGTTAAATTCACCGAGTAATGTTAGGAAGGTCATTTTGTTGAAGTTTGTATTTAAGGGGTAATGTCAAAGGAAGTGCAAGGGGAAATAGCTTTGAGATCGCGAAAAATTAGTAGGAAACCGAAGATGGACAAGGATAGCAATATGCAGTCAGGTGATGAGGCTGAGGTTATTGTGTCCAAGGAAATCCAAGGTGGTAACATAAATAGGAAGTTGGTGACTAAGGTGGGACCTACTGAAAGTCAGAAAATAGTAGAAACTGAGGAAAACGCTGTCACGCAAGATCAAAGTAAAGGGGTGATTGACCTGGGTTTATTTAATTTGCTGATGTTCAAAATGACTGAGCAGAATAATATCATTAGTGAGAAAATTGAATCTCAGAATATTATTATGAGTGAGAAAATTGAAACGGTTATTAGTGAAAAAATTGAATCTCAGAATAATATTATGAGTGAGAAAATTGAAGCGGTCATTAGTGAAAAAATTGAAGCTCAGAGTAATGCCATAAATAGTATGAATAAGAAGATTGATGATGTTAGTAATAAGATAGATCATAAAGTGTTAGAAATAAGTAAGCAAATTAATAATTTAGAAAGTAAGGTAAATAGGGAGTGTAGTGACATCAGAGCTGAGATGGAATTGGGTCGGAGCAATCTCCATACGGAAATAGAGCAAATTAGTGAGACATGCATCAAACAGATTGATGAATTAGGCGCCAAGATCGAGTCTAATAAAGGAGAAATCCATGAGTTAGTAGAAGAAAGGTTTGAAAAGATAACCAATACAGTGGGGCAAGAAACTAGGAAATGTATTAGTAGGGTAGAACATGTGGAAAGAAAACTTGGAGAAGTAGGTGATCTAGAGAGTGAACAAAAATAATTATCACAGAAGGTGAGAGAATCGGAAGAAAATTACAGGAGGAATTAAGAAAAATTCAAGAAAAAGCTGAGGAAACAGTGGAAGAAAAATTTCTGAGTTGCCAGAGAGTACTCCAGCAAGAAGTGCGTGATAGTAAGAATGTACGTGAGATAATTGTAAATAATGGTTTAATCACCAGAGATCATGATATACCTAAGTTTTCTGGGAAAGAATTTAACCCGATGGAATTTATGAGAGTAGTAGAGAAGAAATTTGCTGTTCAATTAAGAGACAATATTATTAGCTGGGAAACTGTATTGGAGATCTTATCTAATGCTTTCGTAGGAGAGACTAAGTCTTGGTTTCAAGTATATAAAAGCTCGATGTCTAGTCTAACTGAATTTAAGGAGAAATTCATGGCTAAATTTTGGAGTGAAGGTGTTCAGAGTAGAGAGAGAGAGAGAGTAATGTTTGGCAGGTATAATTCTAACGAGGGTGTTAGAATGACTGAATACTTTTTGGCTCATGTTTTGGTGTGGAGAAATTTAGAATGTATTGGACCTGAGGCTGATATAGTTAGACTTATGGCTAAGCACTATCCCGATAGAATAAGAGAAGCTGTTTGTATGCAAAGAGTGGAGACTATTAAGGAAATGGAGATTTTGTTGGAAAGTTTTGATGCTTTAGGTAGTAGCTTGAATAATAGTAGGACACTAAATAGGAATGTAGAAGGAAGGGGTAACCAATCTAATAATCAGGACAGGCCTATGAATAATCGTAACTACCGAAGAGAATATCAGGAGAGACCTAATAATAATTTCCACAGGGAGAGGAATTATCAAAATAGTTCGGAAAATTTCAGGACTGGGAGGTGTGATTATGGTAGTCAGCCAGAAGCTGCGAGGCGGGAGAATACAGGCCATAATAATAATAATAATAATAATAATAATAATAATAATAATAATAATAATAATAATGACGCTAGAGGAAATAGGCAACAGGGGAGGCCGACTGAGGTGTGTAACCAACAAGTCGTAACCGAACCAAGTACTTTAAACGCGCAACGGACTGTATAAACAGGTCACTGAGGCAGTCCGTAAATGGTGAGTTCACGTATAAGGTAGATAAGTATGTCAATGTCAACCAGCCTATAGTTGTAAGTGAACATGATTGTGACCTAAGTAGCAATAATTCAAATGTTTTAAGTGACGACTTAATCGTAGACAATAAATTTTATAAGTGTAATTTAAATTTAGATATAAGGCAAGATTTGTTAAGTGATATTATGTAATGAGGATAATTTAAGTAGTGTTACTGTTACACCGACGATTGAACTGCTGATATGGGGCAGAAAAGTTAAGATTTTGTTGGACTCTGGTAGTGAGAAGTCATGTGTAAATTCCAAGCTGTATGAGGAAGTTTTGAGAGAGAAGTATGAGGTAGCGGAAATTCCAGTGAGGAATACGTTCATCGTAACAGCTGTTGGAAACAAGTCTCAAAGGGTGAATAAACAGATAGCTCTCCCCATTAACATAAGTGGAGAATGTATTTTCCAACCATGCTTAGTTGTGCCTAATTTAGTTTATGCCGTTATTTTAGGTACTGACTGGTTAACGTGTCACAAGGCTAAATTAAATTTTGATCTGTGTAATGTCAATCTTATTTGGGGAAAGAGTAGCAGGGAAGTCAGTTTACCATATGATGTTTTGTCAGAAATTAATGCGAATAAAGTGTGTTCTAGTATAGAAGGGCCTTGTGAAATTCCTAATATTAGGAAGAATATTGATGTCTGCCATGTGTCTATACAGAGAGATTCTAGAGATGAATTGTATGAGACAGCGGAGAAATGTAATTTAGCGGAAAGTCAGAAGGACGATTTGTGTGAAGTATTGATATCACATAGTGATGTTTTTAGCGATCGGCCTGGTAGAACACATCTTTACGAACACAAATTTAATGTTCTTGATAACTCAACTTTTGTAGGACCGAAATATCCCATTCCGTTAAAATACGCTAGCGCTGTTGAAGAGCAGATTGACATTATGCTAGATTATAATATAATTGAACCATCATGTAGTCCTAATTTAAATCCACTTGTTATTATACCTAAGAAGGATAACACGGTAAGATTGTGCATTGATGGCAGATTAATGAATATGAGAATTGAAGCCGATCAGCAAAGGGCGGAGACGGTAGAGGAACTTATTCAACGTTTTGAAGGTAGAAAATGGTTTTCTACTTTTGATTTGTCGTCATCTTTCTGGCAGATTCCACTTAGAGAAAGCGACCGTCCACTTACGGCGTTTGCATACAAGAATTGCTTGTATCAGTTCGCCAGGGTGCTTTTCGGGACCCGTACTTCATCTGCAGCATTAATTAGGGCCATGAATAAAGTATTAGGGAGAGATACGGATAGTTTTGTGACCATGTACATAGACGACATTGTTATAGCATCCCACACGTTTGAGGAGCACATGAAACACTTACAGATTGTTCTACATAAAATCAGGGAAGGGGGATTTACATTAAAACTGAGTAAATCGACATTGTGTTCACAACAGATCACATTTTTGGGACACACTGTATCTGAACAGGGGGTAAAACTGGAACAGACGAGATTAGACAAGATAAACAACACTCCTACTCCACGTAATGTTAAACAATTGAAATCTTTTCTGGGAATGTGTAATTACTTTCGACGTTTTGTGGGTAAATATTCTGCGCTGTTAGAGCCGTTTCGTGAGCTATTGAAAGGAGGTGCGAAGTGGAAGTGGAGGAAAGAACATGATGAGGCTTTCCAGAAGTTGAAGGATGGATTTAATGAAGCAGTTATGTTGAGATATCCTATGTCAGATCGTGAATTTATTCTCATGACTGATGGTTCAGAGAAGGGAGTTGCTGGATGTTTGTGTCAGAGAGATGATAACGGCAATTTAGGCATAGTTTCCTTGGCAAGTCGTGGGCTCAGTATGGCAGAAAAGAGATATACGATCACTGAGATTGAATTTCTTGCAATCATGTATTCATTAAGTAAGTGTAGAATGTATGTTTTAGGTAATAAATTCGAGATATGGACTGACCATCAGGCCTTGGCATTCTTAAATACTTATAAACTAACTAGTAATCGTATGACTCGTTGGATTTTAGCCATAAGTGAATATTATTTTAAGATACGTCATATTAAAGGGAAAGATAATGTTATGGCTGACTTTCTCAGCAGGTATCTCCCTAAGGAGGAAAATACTGTCTCTTTATAGGTGAAAGAAGGTATTTTGATTTGTGTTGGCTCGATGACTGATAATACTGCAGAAAGAGATAGACTTCGTTATCTGTTGTCCGAGCAGGAAAGAGAAGAAGAGTTGGCGGGACTGTTGACCTCGCTTAGAGATAAAGAACCAGGTACTGTTCTTGTGAACGGTAAACTTACGTATAAGTTATGTAATGGTTTTCTCACTCGGAAATGTTATTCTGGGAAGTTCAATGTATGTGTACCTAAAGCCCTGCAAGAGGATATGATTTGGTTTTATCATAAGGAGCTGGGTCATTTTGGAGCAAATAAGGTCTTATATGCTATTCAGGGTAACTTTGTGTGGAGGAATATGGGAAGGCACGTGAGGAAAATACTCGCTACGTGTGATCTCTGCCAACGCTCTAAGCACCCGACTAGACTTCTAGAGGGGCCCAGGCAGGCTGTTATTGTTGACAGACCCGGGAAGCTTATTAGTGTTGATCTGTTTGGACCGTTAGTTAAATCCAGATATGGTTACCAATTTGTTTTTGTCTTGATTGATGCCTTCAGCAAATATGTCAAGATGTACCCATTGAGGAAAGCTACAGGGCGGGGTTGTCTCAAACAGGTCGTGGACAGATATATTCCTGAGTTCGGATGTCCCCTCAGAATATTATCTGATCATGGCAGCCAGTTTATTTCGAAGATCTGGAATACCAAACTAAATGAACTGGGGATCAAAACTATATTTTCATCGGTACGTTGCCCGCAAAGCAATATGGTTGAAAGAACGATGCGTGAAATAGGACGTATATTTAGGGCATATGTGCATGACAAACACAACTCGTGGTTTTCACAGTTGAGTAATGACGAACGTTGGTGTAACATCACGTTGCACGAGTCCACTGGATTTACGCCCTATGAAATTCATCACGGCAGGAAGCCTACTGATGAAATTGCGAGTATGTTAGGCTTGGACTTGGGAGAGGAGAAAACTAAGGATTTTTATATCCAGCTGGCTAGGGAGAATTTAAAGAAAGCAGGAGATAAACGTATTCGCCAGCAGAAAAAGACTATATTGGATGAATTTGAGCTTGGTGACAAGGTTTTACTCAGAGTGCCAATCCCGTCATCAGCAGAAGCTGGTCAATTTTCTAAGTTTTTCTTGTTATATCAGGGATACTTCACCGTAGTGAAACGGATTGGGAAATGTGCTTATTCACTAGAAGGCAAGGAAGGAAATATCGTAGGCACATATAATATAAGAAATCTTAAGAAATATATCATGTGAGTTTGTTGATTAATTTTCATTATTATGTTAATTCACCATATTTTATGAAGCTGGCATTGCGAACAGGACTTCAGTGAAATTAGCGTGTGTTGTGATAATAAGTGAAGCACGGCAGTGCAATAAACTCCAGTGCTTGGAGACAGTGTATATAATGAAATGTCTTCGAGAATTACTTTTGAACACTAAATGAACGTTTGAAACGACAGAAGTGAGAAAGAAATGTAATCTCTGTATGTAAATAATACTGTATAATCAAAGTGAAAATGATAATTGATCAATGTTTTATATGTGTAACAACGAACATCCAGATGGATGATACTATGTACTGTACCAGGAAGGCCTAGGTCCTGGTCCATATTAATTGAAAGAAATGTTATTTCCAGCATTAAAGATCCGACCGACGTACGAACATCCATGTAAAGAATGTTCCAGTATGTGCCAGACCCTACGAGTACGCTAGGCGGAGTCAAGTGACGTCACCTGTCGCTCGAAGCTCACCTCCCCTAGAGATATTTCTCGAAAGAATTTTTCTTTTAACAGCTTTTTAACACCTTAACCAATTTCAACGGGACAAACGCTGAATTATAGCAAACATCATAAAAGTTAATCCCTGTAAATTTCAAATTAATTCATCAAACGGTTGTTGAGTTATAACAATTTAAAGTCTCAACGAAATTACGTAATTACGGTCACATGGCCGAGAGAGAGCTGCCACCCCTCCCTGCGCTGGTATCTATATATGTCAAGGCCAGATAGCCCGCAAACCAGTGCAGTACAGTACAGTACCGTACAAGGACAAGCAGACAACTGTGTGAGTGAGATAGTGAAGAGACCGGCCCGCGTACAGTATGTTCGCGCAGTCACGGTAGAAGTACTTTCGTCGTATCTCCAGAACGCGAAATTCTATCGCCGATAAAGGACGTCGCACTGCAGTTAGTATGTCGCGTCGCGATTACAATATAATCCTAAAAAGACATTTAAGACTGTAACACGAGTGAACTTATTGGAGTACAAATATTAACTATTTCATTACGTGTGGACTTAGGCAACGTCAAGTAACATTAAACTTCTACAGAGCCTAATACTTAAGAATCACCAGAACTTATTTTTTTTCTCGAGTATTGCATTATATTTCTTTATTCACGTCACATCAATATTTTGAATGAAAAAGTAAGAACTTTTCTGAGTTAATATAACAGGATTAGCAGAAAATCTAACTTAATGACTGTGTTCACAGACTGTGCTTATCGACTTGCTTTCTTCTTTTTTTTTCTTCAAGTGTGAACTGTGTGATTAAGAACGTTTCAATAACGACTGTAAATAGTATTTAGTACAGAAAGGACTGTGATTCTTCATACGCCATAAATAGTGTTCAACAGTGTAAGTGATAACCAGTCGCACTAAATGAATTTTCGTGTGCGAAACTCAACAGTTCCAGCTGTCATCACCTCATCGGGAACGTCAACATCGCCGATCCTGATTCTACATGGAACATTCCAGATGTCCATCTTTCGACATTTGGTAACAACAGTTCTTGTCATAAGTGAGTAACAAACTGACTAAACTTTTCATTTATTTTGAACAGTGAAACTTCAGTGTCGCGTGTGAACAATTTCATAATTTCTCAAAAGTGATAAATTTAATTTCAATTTCATTTCTCGTAGAAAGACTGTAGGATTTCAAGTGTGTTGTATAACGAGATTGACGAACTGAGAACTGAAAACTTTTAATAATTTCTCATATCCATTTACCATTATAAAAGTGTGCTTAAGTTTAAAAAGACTTTAGGTGGAAATTCACACATATGAAAGACTTTGAAACCAATGATATTTATGCCATTTTTTTTTTCAAGAAGATTATTTTCAACATTTAATTTCAATATAAATTTTGAGTCAACAATCATACCGCAGGGTGAGAAATTAATAAATTGTTTTGAAAAAAAAAATTATTTACCATCTATTATTCGCTCTGCGAGACTATCCTTCTCTGTATCGGCTCCAAAACCCAGTTCCACTCCCTGAGGTCCTACTCATGCCCTTTGCCCACAACTTTTCCTGGTACAGTACCCAATTTGTAAAGGGCATTTTTATACATGTATATATTGGTGTACTCGATTTCATGTGATTATGTATATATTTCATGAATCAATCGATTCAATTAATCGATTATTTCATGAGGGAGGTGTTCTGTAACCGTACAACAGGGTTACAGATTCCATTCAGTATTTATTATTATTATTATTATTATTATTATTATTATTATTAACCCGATTCATTAGATTTTATATATTCTGTTTCTCATCATTTAGACTGTAATAATTAGGTATCACGTATATTATTGTATTTAATCATAGGTTAAGTGAAATTTATTTGTAATTATTCTGTATTGTAGTAAGTGAGATTTGTTGGTTTCATATTGTCATGCTGTGGCTTGTAACTCTGGCTGGATGAGCTGGCATAGTATTTTGCAATCGAGGCTATGTTTAACTGTGCAAGTAGATTTTCCGGTGACGCATTCAGCTTAGTCATTCTCAAGCCGCTTGGGTACGCTTAGACAACACTTGACTGATGACATCAGTGCGTGGGCACGTGATTGCGACCAAGTGTCAGTATTCGCCAGCTACTGTATGTTGAAGTGGAAGGGATGGACAGTGAGTAGGGAGAGGAGTCGTCATCGCGAGGTTATATAAGTCAAGGCGACGGTGGGGAGAGGTATTCTGTTCTTATTCAGTTCATAGTACTCAGTTCATATCTACTCAGTTCATAGTATTCAGATCATATTGTGCAGATCATATGAAACAGTCAGATGTATCAAATGGAAGAAGTGGTCTTCGAGTGATGGTCAGAGCTAAGAGTTGTGTTTGAAGAAGTAATAATCGAGGAAGTCTACAAGTGGTGGTTGTATCCGAGCACAGAGGGGTACTATGCTGATAAAGAAACATCATCTTCTTGTGAGGATGGACTTCACAAGATGTTTCAATAATATTTTCCAATTACTTATAATATATTGAGTGGACGTAATTACATTGGAGCTCCCTACACGCGTACATGGTATGTAGGCCAACTCCTTGTTATATAAGAAGATAACAGCAGACGGCTCCCGACTTCAGCTCAGAGGTTTTCCCAAGAATTTCAAGTTCAACAGCGGTGTATGCCGACATCAGGTATTTAAAGCATCAGACATGTTATGCATTCATAACATGAAGAAGAATGTAATCAGCGGCGATATCACATCTCACTTCAAGTTCATGCCAATAGCTTTTTTTGTTTAGATTAAATTTTCCTTTTATTAGTACCGCAAATCTCACGATATATTTTATTGTTAAATTAAAAGACGTCAATGATTGTTCATTGTGACGTAAATTATAGTCATAAACTCAGTTTTATTTTAATTATAATAAGTGATTCCAGTTCCATGTACAATCCTCAATTGTGGAAATGCAACAGTAATTTAATATTTTCCTGATCCATATCCCGGTATATTGCCAGATATGTGAGTTTATCATCTCACGCCTTGAGATAATTGATATAAGAGGTATGCTCTACCGAATTTTGTTGTTTTTCTTAAAAAAGCAACTGGTGCTCAAACAAATGTTATTTATATTGTGTGGAAGATATGAAGGTATAAGAGTAGTGGTTGGAGTACCCACAGTACTTAAATCAAAACATTCACATACCGCATGCATTAATTGAAAGAAATATCCCATATTTACATTATATACAACAAACAAATATTTAATTAATTAGTCTAACCCATAATTATGTTAATGTAAATTAGTTCGTCCGTCTATCTTAAATCATGGATTCGGGAAGCGATCCATGTGTTACGGTAAGTAACGTTAAGTATTTATTGATTTTTTCAGTATATACAGAATATTTACAATTTACAATGTTAAACTTTGGTTTTTACGTCTTTCATTCTTCTTGCTGCGTTGTTGTTGATTTGAGAATTGGTGTGATTTGCTTACAATATAAGGTTTTTACAGTTTTGTTTTTGGAAATATATATCTCTTGCCCCCGGTTTTTTTAGAGTTTATTGGGGGCTATTAGGATATTTACAGTGATTGTTTACTTATTTTACAATATTTACAACATTTTGCCGTATTTGGATAGGTGTTATTTACATAGGTATTTACAGTGAGTGTTTACAAGTTTTTACCATATTTACAGCTTTTCACAGTGTTTAGAGTATTTGCCATATTTACATTATAAGGTTTTCGGTTGCTCTGCTGTACTATTTACAATGTGTTAGGTTACAGTATTTATATGAGGCTGATGTTTTACAAATAGTCCATTCTTGCCTTGTTTGTTGAAGATATACTGCTTCTGAAACATATGAGACCTATATTATTATCATATATATTTTGTTTACATCTGTTGTTTGGTGGAGAGGAGGAGTTTCGACGAGGGCTCGTTGGGAATTGTTGGAGGGTTGGGGATTGGGGATTTCTATGGGGTTATGGTGGTTCGGGTGGCGGGTTGTGTGTCACAGCTTATTTTTCTTACGTGTTACCGCCATCGGGTAGGGGCCGGGAAATACTAGGGGGGGGGTTGGAGGGGGATTCCAGCCTAGGAGTTGATCTAAGGTATAGTGGGAAGATCGTTAATGTTGATCTAGGTCGTAGGGGTTAAGGCGCGGGGTGGGGCCTGGGTTCACCAGGATTGGTTGTGGGCTCTGCTTATACTAATGTTTCAAGACGGGTGAAGTGGAAGTGGGTGTTCAATCCGGAGTGGGCGGTTTGGAAGTGGGCGTTTAAGGTTTGGTTGGCTGCTGCCTGGAGTTGGGCTAGGACCAGCGGTCGGTGGTATGGGTGGATGTTCATGAGGGAAATGGTTACGAATCGGATTATGTCCTCAAGGGATGGGGGAGGGAAAGGGGATTGTCTTAGTTGGGTGGGGGAGTCTATGGTTAGGAAGGGGGCTACTAATTCAGGACGGTTTTCAGATGGTTGTGGACGGGCTTTACATTTGAGGGAGTATGTGGGGTGGGGTTCGCCGCAGGTGTTACATTTTGGTGGGAGCTGGGTATTGGGGCATCGGGAGGTGGAGTGCTGTTGTGAGCAGTGGCTGCACACTGGTTTTATGGAGGTGCAGTGTGCTGTGTCGTGGTTATTATACGATAGGCACCGCTCACATCTGATGGGTTGGGGGGCTGGTGCTCGTGAGGGTTCCACCCGATGGTGGTGTCTGAAAATAGATACCCCATGGGCTAGTACTCGGTCTACGTCTTGGGAGGTAGGGAGCAGAATTCTTACCCTGAAGGTGGGCCCCAAGTTATTCTTTATTCGAATGCCTTCTGCACAGGGATGCCTTCCTCGTTGAGCTCCTGAACTATAACCTCGTCAGGAATGTCGGGGTCCACCCCACGGACTACACAACTAAATAAGCTGTGACGGGTTGGTGGGGGTGGGTTTTTGATTGCGGGTGGGGAAAGGGGTTTCAGGGGTTCGGATGAGCCGAAATGGGCTGATCCCACTGAGCCCACGAGCCGTCGTGCGGTGTCCTCCCCAATGAGCTTCAAAATGAACCCATTGTTCGTGGGGCGTATATCAGCAATTTCTTCGCTTTGGAAATTGAACTGAAGTAGCGTTAGGAAATTTTTGAGGGTTTTTGTATTCAGGGGCTGGTTCCTTGATCAGAAAGGCGTGGGTTCCAGAGGGTTTTTTGGAGGGACCGGGGGTTGGAAATAGGTCGTCGGGCACCGGAGAGGGATGGGGAGGGAATCTAGGTTAGACGAGGTATTAGGCGGGGGAGGAGGGGGTGTTGTTCCGATGATGCTGATGATGATGCTTGTTGTTTAGACGGGCCTAACATCGAGGTCATCGGTCCCTAATGGTACGAAATGAAATAACAAAAAGTTCAAATTCATCCACTGACCAAAATAAAATAAAATATGTCATGAAGAATGAATGGATGGACATGAACTCAACAAAAAACAAACAAACAAAAACCAGTGGATCAGACTCAAAAAAGGATCGTAAATAATACTATTACTGACCAAGGGACCACTTATAAAGCACAATGATGCTTGATGTCTAAAGGGGTGCAAAATTCACGTCGAAGGCCCCATAGAATGGTACATGTCGCGAGTATAGTAGAACCACGGCATTTGTCATGTTGGGGTACTAATCAAAAGTAGCGAAGACTCACGGTGATCCACAGAAGATGGTACTACTCACAAGGAGTGCACTAAGTACAGGGAACGAAGACCTATGGTGTTTCTCACACAATTGCGCCACTCAGAGCCAACGCAAACCGATAAGTTTCCCCACCTAGGTGTACTAGTCACGGGAGCCGATATTCCCGTGGTGTTCCTCGCATAGTGGGTACTAATCACAGGCAACGCAGACCCACGTTGCCGCTCATATAGCGGTATAACTCACAGGCTACGCCCAGACCCGCGGTGTTGCTCACATGGGTACGACGCACGGGTACTGGAAACACCCAGGCCAGCCTCTTTACTGCTACTAATCACAAACCTATTTCGTACCAATTTAGTGGTACTACTCGCAAGTACAGGCAACCCATGGTGTTCCCCGCATGATGGTACGAATCAAGAGTAGTTTCATGGTTCTAATTCAATCATCCCTTGGACGCCTCTTACGACAGGCAGGGGATACTGCGGGTGTATTCTACATGTGCGTCCCCCACCCGCAGGGGGTAGTGTGTTTGGTCCGCGAGAGGTATTTTATTTCCCTCAAGTCCACCGGCAAGCCGGTTAGGACCCTCCTATCCGCCACCTGGGACGCGCCACGTGGGAGTATTACCTCTCCCCCTGCTACGCCAGCGTAGTAGGTTCATGGGGGTGTTGTTCCTGTTGATTTCCTGCTCCGTCGCTGGTATTTTACACTGACTGACAGTGACAATGCACCATGCAACGGCACGGACGAATAACTGATGTTTATTTCAAACCGATATGCAGGTTACACAATGCGCACGGCATCGACTCAGTAGGATGTAGGACCACCGCGAGCGGCGATGCACGCAGAAACACGTCGAGGTACAGAGTCAATAAGAGTGCGGATGGTGTCCTGAGGGATGGTTCTCCATTCTCTGTCAACCATTTGCCACAGTTGGTCGTCCGTACGAGGCTGGGGCAGAGTTTGCAAACGGCGTCCAATGAGATCCCACACGTGTTCGATTGGTGAGAGATCCGGAGAGTACGCTGGCCACGGAAGCATCTGTACACCTCGTAGAGCCTGTTGGGAGATGCGAGCAGTGTGTGGGCGGGCATTATCCTGCTGAAACAGAGCATTGGGCAGCCCCTGAAGGTACGGGAGTGCCACCGGCCGCAGCACATGCTGCACGTAGCGGTGGGCATTTAACGTGCCTTGAATAAGCACTAGAGGTGACGTGGAATCATACGCAATAGCGCCCCAAACCATGATGCCGCGTTGTCTAGCGGTAGGGCGCTCCACAGTTACTGCCGGATTTGACCTTTCTCCACGCCGACGCCACACTCGTCTGCGGTGACTATCACTGACAGAACAGAAGCGTGACTCATCGGAGAACACGACGTTCCGTCATTCCCTCATCCAAGTCGCTCTAGCCCGGCACCATGTCAGGCGTGCACGTCTATGCTGTGGAGTCAATGGTAGTCTTCTGAGCGGACGCCGGGAGTGCAGGCCTCCTTCAACCAATCGACGGGAAATTGTTCTGGTCGATATTGGAACAGCCAGGGTGTCTTGCACATGCTGAAGAATGGCGGTTGACGTGGCGTGCGGGGCTGCCACCGCTTGGCGGCGGATGCGCCGATCCTCGCGTGCTGACGTCACTCGGGCTGCGCCTGGACCCCTCGCACGTGCCACATGTCCCTGCGCCAACCATCTTCGCCACAGGCGCTGCACCGTGGACACATCCCTATGGGTATCGGCTGCGATTTGAAGAAGCGACCAACCTGCCCTTCTCAGCCCGATCACCATACCCCTCGCAAAGTCGTCTGTCTGCTGGAAATGCCTCCGTTGACGGCGGCCTGGCATTCTTAGCTATACACGTGTCCTGTGGCACACGACAACACGTTCTACAATGACTGTCGGTTGAGAAATCACGGTACGAGGTGGGCCATTCGCCAACGCCGTGTCCCATTTATCGTTCGCTACGTGCGCAGCACAGCGGCGCATTTCACATCATGAGCATACCTCAGTGACGTCAGTCTACCCTGCAATTGGCATAAAGTTCTGACCACTCCTTCTTGGTGTTGCATTTGCTCTGTCAGTCAGTGTATTTCTGGGTTCCTGGTCACTGTTGTCTGAGGGGCTGGTAAGGTGTCGCTTGGAGACTGGGTGAGAAGACTCACGGATAGGGGCTGGGATTATTGGTAGTTGGTGGTATCTGGAGGTTGAGTCGGTTGGGCACATCACGGAGCTGTGATACTGGCTATAAAGAAGCTGGTCCATACCGGCCTGGGAGATGGTGGTGCTGGTGACTGCAGTAGTTGTAGCTAGTGATGGGCGAATGATACGGAAGTTCGAGCAGGCTCGAGTCGGCCCGATACGCTACGTAGGCCCGATGCCGTATCGAACCTGTTCGAACTGTCAGGCGACACCACACGTCGATTAAGCGGAGCGCGGACGGACCATTCGTCATAATAGACTACTACTAGGTACACTCAGTATATTTATGTGTGTGGGGTAGTGAACACAACGTTCTCTGTGAATGGAAAGAGCATTATTTTAAGTCTTTCTGGCAGTACGAACAACAGATTGGTAAAAGCAATTTTATGGGAAGCTATTTATTTCGTTAATATGAACCTTTGCATTTTACATTTTGTCCGCTCTTCAGAAATGCGTTTCTGTATAACTTTGCCGTGTTTTGCAGGCTTAATGTTGTTAATCATTACTTTCAAGTACCGATAGTTAACATGTTTTTCGTATGCTATGAGTCATTACTCATTAATAATATTACATTATTATAATAGACGAATTTGTTATTACTTCAGACAGAGCAGACAATAACCGATAGAAAAAGGTCATGGACTTGGGACTATTTTGAAGAGCTTCCAGACAAACGAGTAAAATGCACACGATGTAATAAAATATTTAAAAAGCGATAGTAAAAATACATCGACGATGATAAGACACTTAAACATTCATCATCTACGTACTTCGTCGAATGATACCATTCCAAATGAGGGGGAGACACCTCCACATAAAACGACGTCGACATATGCAGGTAAAATATTCTTAACAGGCTCCGTTTTGTTTTTCATGAATAGCACAGTGGACGGCCGCTCGCATCAGACTGGCGAAAGGCTCAGAATGTTCGCCTGGACAGGATCTACAAAGTTACTCTGCTGCTGAGGTATACAGTTTATACCGATTTTACGTGCGTAAGCATTACGTTATGAAACCATCAATTTATTCATTGATTGGCAATTAGTCCGCCTCTGTGGTGAAGTGGTTAGTGTGATTAGCTGCCACCCGCGGAGGCCCGGGTTCGATTCCCGGCTCTGCCACGAAATTTGAAAAGTGGTACGAGGGCTGGAACGGGGTCCACTCTGCCTCGGGAGGTCAACTGAGTAGAGGTGGGTTCGATTCGCACCTCAGTCATCCTCGAAATGATTTTCCATGGTTTCGCACTTCTCCTCCAGGCTATTGCCGGGATGGTACCTAACTTACGAGCACGGCCGCTTCCTTCCCTCTTCCTTGTCTATCCCTTCCAATCTTCCCATCCTCTCGCAGAGCTTCTGTTCACCATAGCAGGAGGGGCCGCCTGGGCAAGGTACTGGTCATTCTCCCCAGTTGTATCCCCGACCCAGAGTCTGAAGCTCAAGCACACTGCCCTTGAGGCGGTGGAGGTGCGATCCCTCGGCGAGTCCGAGGTAAGAAACCGACCCTGGAGGGTAAACAGATTAAGACGAAGGAGAAGAAGAAGGAAAAGAAGATGGGCAATTAAAGAAAACGATGCCGAAAACCTAAAAAAAGTAGTTAGTAGGTCGCGAAGCCATTAACGAACAATAGAGTTCTTTACTTCTATGGTCATGGCCCCAAACAGGAAATAAACACCCCTTACATCCTCGCTTTAAAGCGCTGCGGATATCGGGCTGGAAAAACACTACGCCCAAGAAAGAATAATAATTTTATTAGCTTTACGTCCCACTAACAACTTTTACGGTTTTCGGAGACGCCACGGTGCCGGAATTTATCCCCGCAGGAGTTCTTTTGCGTGCCATTAAATCTACCGACACGAGGCTGACGTATTTGAGCTAGTGATGGGCAACGATACCCGTGTTCAAGCGGGATCGAGCCGACCCGATACGCGCCGAGGTTCGAGCCTGTTCGAAGCAAGCTCGAGCAGTCACGTGATCGAAGGCGGAATCTGACTCGGGCTACAGCTAGTGATGAGTAAACGATCCCCGTGTTCGAGCGGGATCGAGCCGACCCGATACGCGCCGAGGTTCGAGCCTGTTCGAAGTAACCTCTAGCAGACGCGTGACCGAAGGCGGAGTCTGACTCGGGTTCAGCAAGTGATGGACAAACCATCCCCGTGTTCAAGCGGGATCGAGCCGACCCGATACGCACCGAGGTTCGAGCCTGTTCGAAGAAAGCTCGAGCAGTTACGTGACCGAAGGCGGAGTCTGACTCGGGCTACAGCTAGTGATGGGCAAACGATCCCCGTGTTCGAGCGCGATCGTTCCGACCCGATACGCGCCGAGGTTCGAGCCTGTTCGAAGCAAGCTCGAGCTGTTACGTGACCGAAGGCGGAGTCTGAATCGGGCTCAGCTAGTGATGGGCAAACGATCCCCGTGTTCAAGAGGGATAGAGTCGACCCGATACGCGCCGAGGTTCGAGCCTGTTCGAAGCAAGCTCGAGCAGTCACGGGTCGGCTCTATCCCTCTTGAACACGGGGATCGTTTGCCCATCACTAGCTGAGCCCGAGTCAGACTCCACCTTCGGTCACGGAACTGCTCGAGCTTACTTCGAACAGGCTCGAACCTCGGCGCGTATCGGGTCGGCTCGATCCCGCTCGAACACGGGGATCGTTTGCCCATCACTAGCTGTAGCCCGAATCAGACTCCGCCTTCGGTCACGTGACTGCTCGAACTTACTTCGAACAGGCTCGAACCTCGGCGCGTATCGGGTCGGCTCGATCCTGCTCGAACACGGGTATCGTTTGCCCATCACTAGCTGAGCCCGAGTCAGACTCCGCCTTCGGTCACGGAACTGCTCGAGCTTACTTCGAACAGGCTCGAACTTCGGCGCGTATCGGGTCGGCTCGATCCCGCTCGAACACGGGGATCGTTTGCCCATCACTAGCTGTAGCCCGAATCAGACTCCGCCTTCGGTCACGTGACTGCTCGAACTTACTTCGAACAGGCTCGAACCTCGGCGCGTATCGGGTCGGCTCGATCCTGCTCGAACACGGGTATCGTTTGCCCATCACTACTGATAACGAAGGTGCGTGCTTTCACGTATTACTACATTCAGTCATTGACGTATATCTTATGGGGAATAAAGATTGCCCTACCGAGCTCGATAGCTGCAGTCGCTTAAATGCGGCCAGTATCCAGTAATCGGGAGATAGTGGGTTCGAGCCCCACTGTCGGCAGCCCTGAAGGTGGTTTTACGTGGTTTCCTATTTTCACACCAGGCAAATGCCGGGGCTGTACCTTAATTAAGGCCACGGCCGCTTGTCAATTAGAAGGATTAGATTAGATTATGATAATATGCAATGAAAAGGACAAACATGTATCCGTAATATTCCCCGCGTATTAACAGATGTATTTCCTCCCAAGGCAGTACTTGTGTGCCTTATAACAACTGTACGTTTGACGCACTATTTCTTTCTTTTTTCTTAATCTGCCTACCCTCCAGGGTTGGCTTTTCCCTCGGACTCAGCGAAGGATCCCACCTCTACCCCCTCAAGGGCAGTGTCCTGGAGCTTCAGACTCTGGGTCGGGGGATACAACTGGGGAGAATGACCAGTACCTTGCCCAGGCGGCCTCACCTGTTATGCTGAACAGGGGCCTTGCGGGGAGATTGGAAGGAATAGACAAGGAAGAAGGAAGGAAGCGGCCGCGGCCTTAAGTTAGGTACCATCCCGGCATTTGCCTGGAGGAGAAGTGGGAAGCCACCGAAAACCACTTCCAGGATGGCTGAGGTGGGAATCGAACCCACCTCTACTCAGTTGACCTCCCAAGGCTGAGTGGACCCCGTTCCAGCCCTCGTACCACATTTCAAATTTCGTGGCAGAGCTGGAAATCGAACCCGGACCTCCGGGGGTGGCAGCTAATCACACTAACCACTACACCACAGAGGCGGACTGACGCGATATTGCGAATTTAAAAAAACCAAACCCCATGGCGCAACAGCCCCGAAAGGCCATGGACTACCAAGCGACCGCTGCTCTGCCCGAAGGTCTGCAGATTACGAGGTGTCGTGTGATTAGCAGGACAGATCCTCTCGTCTTTTATTCTTGGCTTTCTAGGCCGTGCAAAGTTATGAATATTATTCTTACAGTGTCATGCTTTGGGCGGCTAAGATAGCTGTGCAGTGCGGCAGGCGAGGTTCTCCTTCTGTCCTCAATGTTCATTACGTGCCTGATAAAATGTTGTGGCCTGTATCTCAAGTAGTCACTATTGTAAGCTTTCACTACCCAGGTCTCTATGCAATACTTCCTCAACGAGTCCGGTAGATATTTATTGATTACAACTCTGAGCATTCCTAACAAAGTAGTGTCAGAATTGTGCACCAAATAAGAATGCTTCAGAACTTTATTCTGACTCTCAACACCGTTATTCGTGTTGACAATAACGAGAAAGTCCTCTTTACTGAAACAAGACACCCAGCGACGTGCTTCACTTAACCACTGTGTCCGAAAATAGTGTAGAGCCCGATGATTGTCATCACATCACCATAGATAATTCCATTTGTCGCACAAGATTATCATAGTCTTCCTCAGTTGTAGAACTGGCAATTGTGCGCCACACCTGGAGAACCATGTCAGCAGTTCCTTCCCGCACATTTCCTCCTTTACGAAGCCAACGTTGCCAAGCCTGCTCCCTGTGGAATGCGTCAAGGTACACCACACTTTCAGGAAAAAATGGTTTCAATTGCATTAATTTCCATTTCGGAATAGTCGGTCATCCAATAAATTGGACTCCAGTTTGGGGACCACTGTTTGAAAATAGATAGAGCTTCTGAAATAAGACCCGTGCTTTCAGCTTGAACAACGAATATTCCTGCCACTGAATACCCTACGTTCGTTTTAACACAAAGAAAAAACAAAGGCAGAGAATATTTTGTCGTGCGATAGGTAGCATACAGTAGTCTAAGCATAATTTGCCGTAACGTTGCAACAAATGTTGTTGCCATGATGTCTGGTAACAGAAAAGTAGGGTGTCCACCGTTCCATCTTCATTTGACAGGAATGGTCTGAAGTAAATTTTATTATCTGGTGCTTCTTCTTTCCATTTCTTCATTTCTTCCTCTATGGCTTCCTGGTCTATCAGATTTTGTTTCGATGAATATATGGCGCTGTAAACATGTGCATATATTACTGCGTCTGATGGATAGAAGGCTGTATTAAGACGACTTGGTTTATGGCTTTCTGGAAATAATTGTTCAACATCTCGTTCCAACATTATTTGAATATCCCGAACAGATGTAATTCCTGTAGCCACAGTACGTTTTATTTCCACCTTTAATCCTGCGCGAATCTGCTCGTTTATTTCTGTCGATATTTTACTGTGGTTGTGAGTTTGTCCGGAACTTGCTTTGACGTAGAATCGCAATGTGCTGGTAACCGGCTTAGCTTTCAGCGCTTCTTTCAACTCCTGGGAAACCTATAAAATAAAGAGATCACCAGATTAGAAAATTGTGTCAACATGAACTAGTACGTCACTTTAACGTAAAATAATGTTTTGAATGTACCTTTTTCTTCATCCTCCAATTATCCTTTTCAACTCTGAAATCACTAAAAATTCGTACACACTTCACAGTCATCCATGCTGCACAACCCAGTTTCTTTGTGTCGAGAACACGTATTCTGCTTTTCTTCACATCGGGATGATCAGACTAATGAATATAAAAATAAAAAGCAATATAGATCAAACAGCTCCTTAAGGATTCAGGAGAAACATATTATATTCAGATTTGTAACATTTAAACACAATCTGGAAGTTATCCCTAACTGAGTACTTTAATATACCAAATCACCCAGGCGAAACGCCTATATGGTTCCCTGTTATAAGAGGATAAAGAAAACACCAACACAAGAATGGGAATGAAGTGAACTCTTAAAGTGCTCTACTGAAAATTTTACAAAATCTGACTAGATATATTTTTCCAGGATCATATTTTATACTGTGAATATCTTATACATACCACACTGTTCTGTTCACGCTTCTTGCCCCTGAGAACACTCAAAATATGTAGTTTTCTCTAAAGAAAAAGGATGACCTGAGAAATCAATAACTGGTACGTAACGGTTGCTCTTTGGCTTCCATGAAAACCATATATTTTCACCTGTAAGAGAACATTTTAATTTACAGTCTAAAATGTAACAACTTCTTATTAATATGTCTACACAAACTACTAACAATGTTGAGTTACCTTCTTTGTGGATTTTACTTCTCCCCGTAGAGAAAGAATAACTAAAGCCTGGTTTCATCAACGTGGGTTAAATATTCTCTAACCCTGGGTTTGTTAACTTAGGGTTAATATTTTAACTCATTCTTACAAGTCACGCGTTTCACCAAGCTATTTCGGCAGAGGGTTAACTAACACCGCGTTAACCCTCGCAGGAAACAGCTGTCCTAATAATCAAGGAGGCAGTGACTAAAAATCAGAGATCATGAACACACTTCTTGCGTGGTTCTTTTGTTTATTTCTTGCGCTGTATTTCGTTTTCTTCCTCAGGTCCATGGTAGATATTATTCTTTCGTGATCTTGAACGAAAAATGGAAGAAGTGCAGAAGAAAAATAGTGGCACGAATTTTTCTGCTTTAGAAAAATCATTACTTATTGAATTAGCCACCGAGTACCGAAGTATTATAGAATGCAAGAAGATTGACGGTATACAATTAAAAGAAAAGGAGGATACATGGAAAAGAATAACAGAGGAATGTAATAATATTGCCCACGTTACAGTGCGATCTACGAAACAACTAAAACAGTTCTATAAAATTTTAGCTTCTCTGTGCCAAGAGTTGTTTTGAAAGTTGGCACACCTTCACAGCAATATTACACACGGAAGTAAATATACAGTTTAATTTCAAAGTGCATTTCTGTATAACCACTACGTAATACACAGTATAATGTTCATAAGTGTTGTAGGTACTATTGAAGTGGTGGTGTGCAGTTGCATTCCTATATGCCACTGCCGTGCTGTCGTTATCAATGTGAAGAATGATGTCATTCTCAATTCCAACATTCCTGTTCCTTCTCCTTCATGTGAGATACTGACGCAGAGTCAAGTCTTGTGGGGGAAGTTAATCTCGGGTCTCCACAGCAATATTGTGTAATACCGCTGTTGCTACTATTACGGTCAATGTAGTTTCTTTTAGTTCGCAAGCCCAAGTTTGTTTCGATCAGCTGTGTATTCTAACCTCTCGCGAACTTCATCGACGAATTTTCTGACGACGGTTTTTGAAGTCTATCTCTTCAGAAATTATTCCTCAGATAGATTTTCAAAGTCTTTCCTTCTTATTATAGGCCTATTTATGTTAGGAACACCGTTTAACAAATCTAAATAAAGCAACTTTGCATCAAATGCATGATTTACTGTGGCCATATTGCTTTTAACCTCGAATAAACAGTTTAACCCAGGTGAAAGGCGGGGTTAACTTAACTCCGGTCTTGACCTAGAGTTAAAAATAACCCTCCTTGATGAAACGGAATGAACAGTCAAACTCAGAGTTAAAACTGTGTAACTCGGGGTTACGGTTTAACCCACGTTGATGAAACCGGCCCTAAGTGAACTTAAATTATTCAGAAACACATTGTAGTCATTAGCAGTTTCAATGTATCCACTTATTACATCGCTGTCGATTTTGTATTCAGAAAGGTTTTCTTTTAAATACCGCTCAAATACACTTTCTCCATCCATGACTGTCTCAAATACTTTACTGACTGTCTCTTTCTTTTTGACCCGCCACGACTACGGAAGCAGTTGCGGACAGAATATATTCGGCTTCTATCGGGAGACCTCGGCTGAGTATAGGTGCTGGATGGCGGGGGGGAAGGGGGAAAAGCAAATACAGTAGAGACAATACGCGACACTGAGCGAGATATCGAGGGACAGCTATTGGAGCTCTCTCTAGCGAGTAGACCTGAAAACTACTGATTCTGTCATAAGAGCACGTGTATTTTTGTGTGAAGTTTTTGGTGTTATTTTTTCGTTTTCAGTGAGTTGACATAATTAAATAGTAGCGTGTGTCATTCCTTGATATCTCCTCTCAACATGAGGGGAAATGTATGTGCTGTGTTTGGCTGCAGTAACTATGGAGTAGAGAAGAATGCGCGGTCGTTCTTCAGGTTCCCTCGTGACAAGAAAATGTAAGTAATATTGTGTTTGCATATATATTCTTCCAGTGACAGAGATCTTTATAGTACTTCATAATCTTCTGACCTGCTCGACCCATATTTTAACTGGCTTAAAATGTAATACGCATATTTTATTGTATAGTGCAGCAGTTAACCTTCAATACCGATGTGTTGTAGGTGTGATCTGTGGGTTTTGAAATGTCACAGAAGTGATTTGAATAAGGTGTACGAGAAAGAAGGGACGTTACGCTTATATAAGAATTATAAGAGCTATTCAGATCATTTCCAGGCCAGCGACTTTTTAAACCCTCAACTATACAGCCAAGGGTATGTTACATTTTTACTCTAATTGTACGTAAATATTCCTCAAAGCATCACTATCGACAACATTTTCATACATTTCTTTCTTTTATCCCTCTTCTCCGATTAAAGCCGGGATTTTATAGATTTTCTTTCTGTTAGAAGGCTTCATGTTAAGAGGAAAATTGTCCAGCTATTCATTGCATCATATGTGTAAGGAATGTGTCGATATTTTTATTGACAAGTGTCTTAATGTAATGATACAATGTTTTTAAATGAGAAAAAAGACAAATCCAACCGTAAGATTTCAGGCAGGAATGCTAAAGCTAAAAAAGTAATGCATAAATGAAAGATCAAGCCATTTCACAGCAGTCCATTTCACATCTTGTTTATATGTTTAATTTCAGTCTTTGAATAATAACCTTTTAAATAATTCTTCATTCATTTATCCAGAACTGCTTTAGCAACTTCGAAGTTAATATCTCAATAACACTTATTTTCTAGACGTAATTTATTTTTCCATTTCCGTATATACATTTCCATTGATATTTGAATTTAGCGCGATTTTTTCAGCTCAAGTCACTACGAGCGCCACCGTCGAATTGTCTCCCATTTTAGCAAGGCTAAATCCGTAAGTGTCGCGTATTGTCTCTACTGTATTTGGGAAAAGTCAAGAGCGTAGTCGGCTACCTTCGGCTTTGCATGACGTCACCCGTGGTGCTATATGGCGGTGAATCTTAGGTCTCCGTTACCAGTCCTGGGGCCTATTCCACGAAAGTATGGTCTTGTACATTACAAGTTACTAGTGTGGGTTCTTGTAATGTATGGAGTTGTACACTTCTGTTCCACAAAAGATTGATAGTCTCTTGTATATTACTAGTGAATTGTTACAAGTTTTACAAGTGACAACATACTTCGTCATAGCATGAATCAGCTCTTTATCTTCATATTCCATTCGTTGAATTAGGTTATGCTTGCCTCATTTATCTTAATATCGTATTTTAAGTTATGTAGCAAAGATTCAAAGAACTCTAATATTTCTGTGAAGTTCTCAATGCTACAATGTTATTTTTCAGTTTATTTCTTTGATGATAGGAAATTACTCCGTCATTATCACTCATTCTGTTCTTCCACGATTCTCGCAATGTTCCACGATAGTCTGACATACCCACCTTGGTCTGTCATTTGGAATCAGATGCCGCTAATAACGACATTCGGCCGCCAAACTTAATTGTTACAAAATTGCACACTCTGCATGAATTGTTAAAATGGTGTCAAGGAAAGGAAGTTATTCATTTTGAAGGAAATAGAAAGAAGGAAAGATATTCATTTCGGTGCATTCAGCGAGAGTCTGAAAAAGCAAGGCAAAATAAAGGGTTGGATGGAAATATTTGATTTGGAAAAGCTCATGGAGCTTTTGAGGGGAAAAGTTGGATTAATGATTGGAATTACTTGGAATTAATGATTCCAGGAATGTCCTTCTTGGAACACGTTTGTTCAGTATTTTCAGGTCAACGAACAATTTGAGGAAATTTCATATAATTTATTTCAGCTACCACAGAATGTATTGACCTACAGACCGAAGATTTTGCCATACCATGCATATGTACAATACCATGGTACTGACCACCATTTCCTAGTCAAAGGAGTGTTGTTAGTAGGTCTAACTGTTGCTTAGCAGAGAGAGATTTATTTCTGTTATTAGGATGTTTCAACCTATGCCCAATATCCATCAATAGTTCTTCCACTTGTATTGTATTCAACGCTCATTGTATTCAAATAGTGTTAAACTGGAAATTTATTGTTTCCCTATACAAACGATAGTTTTCATTTTCATTACCATCACACTCACTACTGCTAGACCACATATTTATCAAAATGTATCCGAAATAAGTATATTTAAAAGCACTAGTACATGTATATATTATTGTCCTTTCACTGGTAGAGAATACTTCCCAATTCACTAGTAAGTTACAAGTACTGGTACTTTTGTGGAACATACCTATAAAAATTCACTGATAATTTGTAAGTATGGAGTAGTAAAGTACAACTGTAGAAAATTCTTTTGTGGAACAGAAACTCTGGTATTTGTAATAGTTACTAGAGAACTTACTTGTAATGTACAAGACCATACTTTTGTGGAATAGGCCTCTGTAGTGGCGAGGCGTAGTGGTACCTGTGGTCCCGCTAGGTCGCACTGACTGTAGATTGTCGCTGGCTGGCGATTGTCCCCTAGTTCGCTAGGAGGCGCTGGCTGGCGAGGAGATGCCAGACATATAGAGGTGAGGAAGTATATACGATGAGTAACGCATGGTTGACAGTACCCAAGGACGAGCTGACAGTCGTAGTGAAAGGACGTGCGTGCCTCTCGCTGCGCTCTCTCTCTCTCCTTGCCAGGCGCTTTCGCAGTACTAGCCAGGCAGCTGTACTTGTTAAACATTTCCGAAAGAGCATTGTCTATTGTCTGTACTTTTAAGCACGCAGTACGAGCATTGTCAGGAAGCACTTTTTAGTGCTATTCTCTTTCAGATTTTTATTTCAGGAAGCGACAGGTACGATGGAACTTCGAGACGACCTACCAGAGAACTTCAAGGATGCAGTAGGGGAGATTGTTCTCTGGGTCGACCACAGGACCGTCCCACTGAACCACTCCGCCCCTGCGCTGCTGGTGCAGTACCGACCTGGGGAGGACACCTACAGGGAGGCCTACCTCATCATCGAGCTCCTCATGAGGCTCGAGGGGGCCGCAGGGAAGGAGCTCTCCCCCGACGCCGTCGAGAACATCGAGAACTGGGCGATAATTATACGCCCCACGGACCCAGACCAGATCAGCCGCTACGAGAGGAGCTTCTCTGCTTACTTTCAGGTCACCCGAATACCAGGCAAGAGGAACTACACTACCGGCACCGGCAGCCAGGAGACAGGCACACAGACGGAGCCGAGGAACGAGGTCGACGGCGGCGCTCCCGAGCGCCGCGACCCTAGTTGGAAAGCTGTACTACACGAAGTATACGCAGACCAACAAGGCCGCCAACCAGGATCGTCGACCCCCAACCAAGATGAAGTGGACGCAGACGCAGGCCTACCAGGAAGGGCCTGTTACCCGGGCGCAAACCAGGAAAGCGCTCGTGATGGTGGAAAGCAGCACAGCAGTGGAGAAGGACGCCCCTTGGTGTTCTGATGCTGCTGCCCAGGCACAGCCTACCTGCATGTCTGTCGAGCTGCAGACCTCGATGTGCGCCCCACAGGACAGGGAGCGCAGTCGAGTGCTAGCACCGACCGACGCCGCCACCAGCCAGGAGAAGGAAGAAGACGGCGATGCAGCGGAGCCACCAGCCACCCCGGGGTTACCAGGCCGGGAGGAGAGCCACCAGGACGAGGCCTCTTCCCCTGCCGAGAAGAAACCCCCGGGAAGAAGAAGAAGACGACGCCGGACCAGGAAGCAGAAGGCGACGCCGGCCCATCAGGAGAGGACTGCCCAGCTGCAACAGCTCTTGCAGTGTTTCCGCTATTTGAGGTGGGGCCACCGACAGGTCAGCTGTGGGCTCCAAGTAAGGTGCAACCGTTGTGGTGGTGATCACCATTACACGGCCTGCGCTACTCTTAGGGAGGCGCCGGCGTGCGCCAACTGCGCGGGGGGCCACCCGGCCTCCCATCGCAGTTGCCCTGTATACCGGGCCATGGCGCGGGTAGAGAGGAAGGAGGCCCGGCGCCATGTCCCACAACCATCCAGCAGGTCCCCGCCTCGGTGGGCTTGGCCTCATTCTCCGGGATTGGAGACTGGGTACGAGGGACCTCAAGGGAGTCGGGCGGTGCGGCAGGCACTAGTGGCTATTGCCGCATGGCTCGGCAACCGGCACGACCCGCGATAGTCACAGCAGTGCCCAGAAGGACTGATCCCCTGAATAACTGGAATGGCGAGGAATAGGCTTATGAATGTGCATGATACCTATTCCCAACTAACACAATTACCTGGACCTCTCCAGAACCACATCCTTGCATGTGCTATCTACAAAATGTCAGGTTTTACATGTAGGCACCTTTCTATTTCTGCCTATGTGGTTTTGTCCTGACCCTTACTACCTGAATACACCACTATTGATACCCACCACCACATCTGTCCTGGTAGCATGTTGAGCATGGGGACAGGCAGATACTCCTGTAGTATCACACATCCTCCTCCCTGCTATCTTTTTCTTCTTAGAACTAATAGCATGTTGGAGGCCATGTAGATAGAGTCGATGGTCACGCGGGGGGAGCGGGCTTCGGGGGCCCCCAGAAAAAAAATTGGTTGTCAGTTAGCAGTGGCGATCTGGCGGAACGAAGCCTAGCACAGCTATCTGTCATCATCCCTCTTCAAGGACAAGACTTTGCGACGCTGCGGCATCTGACGGAAACTGGCTGAACTACCAGCACTAGAGTTCGGCCGACACTCGTAAGTCAATAAGCAGAGCTTTATTAAAATCACGATTAAATATACAAATAATCCGTAATTTCAAAGTATGTTAAAATAGCCGATTAGAGAAAAATATAAACTTTCCTACGGTATAGTTTGCATCTAATTTGAACACCATCTTGACTTAAAACAAGTTTAGGAAAACCGCAGTTCAGAGCTCAATTTTATATGGAGATTTGTTATTTTAACTACCATTTTATAACTATTTCTACATTTCAATAAAGTGAAAAAACCGAAATAAACGTAGAAACAGTGCTTATCCTGAGACCGGGTTTTCCCACGAGGGGACGGAAGGAGGAACACGTCCGCTCACTAAGATGGCCAGATGATCAAAGACACAGATCCTACCTCGCTCCCACAGAAGGAGCGGCGCAAGATCGCGAAACAGGAAATGGTGCAACCACCAAAGAGAATAAACCAGAATACGTAATTCACCTTCAACTTTCACATTCATCAACTGCATTAACTCTTATTTTCTCCAATCAAATGTCGCTTCGTTCTTGCTGACACAGTGATAATAAATGTTCCAGAAAAGACTTCATTTACGCAACAGGAAACGCGCTTCCAGAACTGCGCGTTTCACAAACTTTGACCACAAAAAAACGAAAATATTAAAATTCGAAAATAAATGATAATTTAGATACACCCTATAAATAATAGTTTTTAAAACAGAATTATTCCAAGTTCAGAGGTCCAAACAAAATAAAATCTTATACAACAAAAAAAATTAAAACAATAAATTAAGAAATTTCAGTCAATTTCCACTGCCAGAGGTACCATGCATGTGATGTTCTGTTTTTATATATATTCCTTGGATTTTGTTATCCTTTGTGTTTTTGTAATGTTGTGATTGTTTCGAATTTGTGTTGTGGCAGTACCAGTAATTTAGTGATCTCTCTCTCTCTCTCTCTCTCTGCCTGTGGAAATGCCTCAATTTAGAGGTAAAGTTTTAAAAAAGACGTGTGAAATGGCAGAAGATGAGAAAGGAAATCAATTTTCAAGGCAGTAACAACATACAACCAAGAAAATATTACCTAGTGTCAGATTCTAGGGTTGCATGCTGGTTCTCAGACAGTTGATGCTATGCTGGCTTCAGATAATCTCAAACAAATGCAGTAGAGACAATACGCGACACTGAGCGAGATATCGAGGGACAGCTATTGGAGCTCTCTCTAGCGAGTAGACCTGAAAACTACTGATTCTGTCATAAGAGCACGTGTATTTGTGTGTGAAGTTTTTGATGATATTTATACGTTTTCAGTGAGTTGACATAATTAAATAGTAGCGTGTGTCGTTCCTTGATATCTCCTCTCAACATGAGGGGAAAGGTATCTGCTGTGTTTGGCTGCAGTAACTATGGAGTAGAGAAGAATGCGCTTTCTTTCTTTTGCTACCCTCGTGACAAGAAAATGTAAGTAATATTGTGTTTGCATAATTCTTCCAGTGACAAAGAGATTTTTATAGTACTTCATAATCTTCTGACCTGCTCGACCCATATTTTAACTGACTTAAAATATAATACGCATATTTTATTGTATAGTGCAGCAGTTAACCTTCAATACCGATGTGTTGTTGTAGGTGTTATCTGTGGGTTTTGAAATGTCACAGAAGTGATTTGGATAAGGTGTACGAGAAAGAAGGGACGTTACACTTATATAAGAATTATAAGACCTGTTCAGATCATTTCCAGGCCAGCGACTTTTTAAATCCTCAACTATACAGCCAAGGGTATGTTACATTTTTACTCTAATTGTACGTAAATATTCCTCAAAGCATCACTATCGACAACATTTTCATACATTTCTTTCTTTTATCCCTCTTCTCCGATTAAAGCCGGGATTTTATAGATTTTCTTTCTGTTAGTAGGCTTCATGTTAAGAGGAAAATTGTCCAGCTTTTAAATGTTAATTCATTGCATCATGTGTGTAAGGAATGTGCCAATATTTTTATTGACAAGTGTCTTCATGTGATGATACAATGTTTTTAAATGAGAAAAAACCGTAAAAGTTCAGGCAGGAATCATAAAGCAAAAAAAGTAATGCATAAATGAAAGATCAAGCCATTTCACATCTTGTTTATATGTCTAATTTCAGTCTTTAAATAACCTTTTATATAATTCTTCATTCATTTATCCAGAATTGCTTTAGCAACTTCGAAGTTAATATCTCAATAATGCTTTCTTTCTAGACTTAATTTATTTATCCATTTTCGTATATGCATTTCCACTGATATTTGAATTTAGCGCGACTTTTCAGGTCAAGTCACTACGAGCGCCACCGTCGAATTGTTTCCCATTTTATCAAGGATAAATCCGTAAGTGTCGCGTATTGCCTCTACTGTATTTGGCTCAAACCAGAAATGCAGACAGTGCAATCAACATTTTATCCAGATAATCAAGACAAGTTAGAAGAAGTGCCAAGAAAACCTGCTGGATGCTTCTGGAAATTACGAAGGAAGTGGAGAATATGTATCAGGGATGTTTTAACTTTGAGCTCAGTTTTCCGTAAATTTAGTATGTTGATATTCAAGGAACCTTTTCTCACATTCTACTGACTCTATTCTTCTGAAATTTTCAGAACATGTTCACTAGAGTATTCTAGACGTACTGAAACAGTTTCATTTCAAAGTCCACCATAATGAGAGGAGGGAAAATGTTCAAAAAAGTGTTGAAAAAATTATACCCAAAAAATGATTAATATATCTCACTCAGGAATAGCACTCTTAAAAAAGCTATTGTTTCTGTACAGACAAGATATATATTTGCATGCAATGTCAAAAATTTATATTAGTAGCTACAGTGGTTTATGAGAAAATATACCCTTTATTAGTCATAATTTCTTTTAATATGCCGTAATTTAAAACTGAGAAGATTGGCGATTCCATTTCCGCTTAAAAAGGAAGGCAGTTCAATATTGGAGAAGTGGTAAGCGGTACTCGCTTTCGTTTTCGTCGGTGAAACAAAAGTTCTATCTTGTCGAAAGCAAAAAAGGATTCATATTTTTGGGAAAAGCATGAGAATACTGAGATCCGCCGCGACAAATTGATGGCAATAGCTCTACTGTCAAAAAAATATTGATTTTTCCCATCAAAATAATAAAATAATTCACTATGTGACCATCCACAGCGGACTATGCAAGCTGCTCTTGCGCGGGATTTAAAACATGCCACACGTGGGTACGTAACTTTAAGAAGCGAAACGGTATTGTGCCGCGGAAAATAACATTTAACGACGAAAAAGAAGACCAATAAAGAAGTAGAAACCACGGCAGCAGCAAAAATATTCATAGAAGAAGTTAAATTTGTTATGGAGTCCTATGGTCCCGAAAACGTGTGTACGTGACCAGAGTGGCTTCAGCCTGAGGATGTGTACGGTAAAGACATTTGACTTTAAAGGGGGAAAATCAGTTACCGCCGCAGTGCAATCTGTGATGTCCACCAAACACAGTTACACCATAATGCCGAAAGTTACCGCATGTGCCGAACTTAGGGGGTCCTTTTAAGATATTCAAAAGGTGCGTTTGGGTAAACGGCGAAAAAGATTAGGTGGAGGCAGATGTTGAGGAAAATAGAAGAGGAGGAGGGGAAGGAGAAGGTGGTAGTGTTTCACGTTGGTACCAACAACGTAAGGCAAGCTGGTATAAGTACCAACATAGCTGGGGATGTGCGGGATCTGGCAAATGCAGCACGGGTAAAATTTAAGGAAGCGGAGATTATCAGTGTGGAATACTGTGTAGGAGGGATACTGACTGGAGAGTGATTAGGGATTTAAATGAGATTATGGAGTGGGTATGTGGGAAACTGGGAGTGAGATTCCTAGATCCTAATGGGTGGGTAGGAGATGGGGATCTGTGCTCAGGTGGCCTTCACTTAAACCACAGTTTAGGAAGTGTGTTTGGAAGGATAATAGAGAGGTACATTCAGAGAAACGGGGTGGTCTAGGGAGCGGTGATAAGGTTACAGGGATCTGGAAGTCAAGTAGGCATGACATAAAAATGTTAGTGTTGAACTGTAGAAGTAGTGTAAAGAAAGGAATAGAATTAAGTAATTTAATAGATATATACTTACCAGATATTGTAATAGGAGTTTAATCATGGCTGAGAAATGATAGAATGGATGCAGAAATTTTCTCACGGAACTGGAGAGAATAATGGTTTGTAACTGGAGTGTGTATCGTACAGATAGGGTAGGAATGGTGGGAGAGGGAGTATTCACTCTGGTGAAAGAAGAATTTGTAAGCTACAAAAAAGTTAAAGATGACAAACATGAAATTTTAGGTGTAAGGCTCATTTCTAAAGATTTTTATAATTTTGGCAATTCCGCAAAAATTCCATCTTCAGATATCTCATTGTTAACGAGTCTCTTGATTTATTTGATGATTCAGTCATCTAATGGTAAAGAAATGACGTTTGTTTCTTTGGGCCCTTGTGGTGAGCATCTTCATGTTGGTTCTGAGCAATTGTGTTTTTATGTAATATTCAGGAAATTCTCTAGATTTTTCTTGATTTTAATGTTTTTCCATTTTCCTTTTGTGAAGCAAATACTCTGCAGCTGACATTTTTGTAGAAACGTTGCAGGTTGAGACATCTTTCTTGATTTCAAGCAGTTAATCTTTATCATATTTCCTTTTTGTCTGCCTAATTAATTTTGCTGTCTTTGCTGACTGCAAAGCATATTTTGTAGTTACTTTGTTCTTGCTGTTTTAATTGATGTATTGTATGCTTGGTATTGTGATTTGATTGCTTGTTTGCATTCCTTGTTCAACCAATGGTGTTTTCTGAAGAGGAATTAACCTTTGTCCTATCAAATGATTATTTTTCCATTTTTACTTTGGTTCGTTTTGGCCTACAAGGGACCACAGGGCTAATCCTAAATCTTACCTATGCTTTTCTGTTTTTTCTTGGCCCAGTACGCTTTCATTTCCTGGCTGTGTGCTTGCTTCCTTCCATCCATCCACTTAGGTCTGGTGGTCCTTGTACACTTCTTTGCTTATGAGGGACAGTGGGAAGACTCCCTTTAGGATAGCCTGTCAGTACTGAGATAGATTCTCTGTGGTCTCTAATGGGATCTGCAGTTCCTCTAGATCTGATTTTACTGAGGTGATCCACTTGGTCTTGGAAGCCATTCCCCTACTTGTCACTCTGAGGATTCTATTGGCGAGCCTGCTGGGTTTCAGGCGGCTCATATGCCCGTAGAAAGTCAGTCGCCTTTTCCTCACACATGCGACTATCCTGATGTTTGTGGAGCTCGTTGTTGTGCCTAATCCTGTAGGTGCCATCCCCCTTTCTTATGGGTCCTAGTACCCTCCTCAAGATCTTCCTCTCTTTAAGTTCTAGTTTCCTGAGTTGGCCCTACCAATTCATCAAAAGGCACTCATTACAGAGGGTCTCACTACTGAGTTGTAGTACTTCAGCTTTAGGTTCTTGGAGAGGTACTTCGTAGTGTAGATGCTTTTACAGGAATGGTGGGCCCTCTCTAATTTGGCACACCTCGTGTCTATGGCCAAAGTTCCGCTCTCGCTTCCTGACATCTATTCTCCTAAGTACTCGACTGTAGGAACTTAAGGTATTGTTTCCTAGTGGGATTGTAGATGGAGCTTGTTTAATATTAGTGATACTCCATCTTCTGTAGGTTGACCCTGAAGCAAGTTTCCGCTGCAATACTGTAGAAACTCTGTAGTTGGCAAGTAACCTCCTCTATGCTGATGGCCAGTAGGGTAAGATCGTCAACAAAGGCTAGAAAGAGTACACTTGAGGCCCTGCTTCTGATGAGAATGTGGCAATCCATTCCATGATGATCTTCTCTAGTACACAGAAATGAGTATTATTATTATTATTATTATTATTATTATTATTATTATTATTATTATTTTGCAACTCATTAAGCTGCCACTTCTTTCTAATGCTTTCTCTTCAATTCCCTTGCAGAAAAAAGAAGACATGATTATAGAAGGCATAAATGAAAATATGACTGCATGAAAATCAAAACCAAAGAAATTCTTTCTTATTTTTATTACAAAACATAACTTATGGACAGTCACAATCATCACAATTCCTGCATTTTCTCACAGATCACAAAATGAACTGTACAGGAAACAATTACCTGAGCAGAAGGCCAAGATGAACCTCATAAATATAAATAAAAAATTGCACAACATAGTTGTCACAATTCTCAGTAATGGACCCATCAAAATTTTCACAAAACAATGATATTACTTTAAATGTAACTTTAAGGCTTTTGAGTGTGTCAAACACACCAGTTCAATGTATTACATAACATAACATAACATAACATAGCAGTAAAAAATACACCTATCAAACAAAGAATGACATGTTTTGTTCTACAAGAACATCCTCAGACTATCAAATCACTTTAAATAATGCAGTATATGTAGAATATTGTTTACATTGCATAAACTTGTCTATGATTCATAGTTGGTGATGTTATGAACAAGTATTAATCCTAGAACTGGCAACTGTCGAGTGTTCAACACTTAGTCCCTGCTGTAGTGGTACTTTCGAATATTCAACATGTTCGCATTTCTTCTCGTAATTTCCTCATTTATTCAACAGATGTAATGACAGTTTACTTTTTGTTGTTCTTGATGTCCACAGCACCCGCTACTTCAGTTTCATTCATATTAACAATCTCTTTGGGCGCAATTTCACAGAAATAAATGAGTGCAGTTTTCTGACCATCTGTTTGAGCGGCATTTTTGTAGTGTTTATAAACCAACATTCGTGGGCTCTGCTTTGCTATTGTTATTTATTATTTACATATTTTATGCCCACGTTGAAGCACTTAAATCAATACATTTGAGTTAATTTCTTCTTTTTCTTCTCCCAGAACTTTCTCAACCTCTCTGACCTGGAAGCCATTTGTGTGTCCGATATAGTATATTGTTTTCGTTCAACTGTTTTTAGTTTGAGACTTATGCTTTTGTTCTTCAAAATCTTCTTCTCTTTTCTGTCTTTGATTTGTTGCCGAGTTATACCCAATTCTTCCAAATCATCCTGAGCTTCTTTGAACCAATTATTATTGATTTTATTTTTCAAAAAGTAATCAAATAGTTGTTTCAATATCCTGGTGTCTGGTAATCTTGATATGTGACAGAAGAAGGAAATTCTTCTTTTACGCATTTTAGATATTATTAATTCACATTCACGATAGACAATGTTGTTAGGCAACAATCTCCACTGTCCATCAACTTAGTGTGTTTTATTAATATTTGTTCTAAGAATTCTTCTATCAGTTTTCTGTAATTTGTCTGTTGTAGATTTTACACTTAATTTTAATAAAGTTTCACTAGCATACGTTACCTCTGGTTCATTTTATTTCGTAGTTTTCTGTTCGGTGCGAGTTATTTACTTCTGTATATATTGTTTTTTGCATGATTATATACATTTTTAGTACTTCACTTCATTATGGAAAATTAGTGATGAAGTATGACAAAATTTGTTGGAAGATGAAAGTAATGGATCTGACTTTGAGGTTATTACAAACGAACTGATGGATTCAGATTTGGAATATTTATCAGCAATTTCTTCGCATCAATATCGGAAAGGGAAAGTGATGACCAAACTCCTATAAAGCAGCCTATCATAACAACATGGTCTAAGGCCACGCCTCCAAATGATTGCAGGCCAATATATTTTCCCTAATATTTTCAAGAATATACCTCTGAGAATGAATGTTTGCTAGTGCATTACAGATACATTATTGACAACCTGTATATCTCAGTGTGTTTGTGACATGTTCGAGTTTTCTGTACATATGATTGAAAATTTTATTATTATTATTATTATTATTATTATTATTATTATTGTTGTTGTTTTGAATCTAAGAATTACACTTTTTGAACAGACTGTACATTTTTCTAGTCAAAACATTTGTGTAATTTCGTCAGTGTATTAGCTTTCTCTAGGTATATAAAACTTTGCAGGTTTATTTCATATCTTGTGGATATTTTTTATTTTATTTAGACAAGTAAACACTGCCAAATATGGCTGCCACCACAGGATTTAACACTGCCAGTTCTAGGGTTAAAAAATAATGATTGTATTAGTATTCAACAGTCACCGTTGACGTGTCATTTTTTTCTTTAGTAGAGTGTACAGGTATGTTATATTGAACTTGTATGTTTGACAGACTCAAAAGCCTTAAAGTTACATTTAAGTCAACGCTGGAAAGTATGGCTTCCTTCTTAACAAAGACATTACCGCTACTCTTTAAACACCCTTCAAGAAGATAAAGACAAACAGAAAATGTTGACTTGTCTCATACACACATACAAATATAAACAAACACTGACTAAAATTTTCAGTACAGTTACCATCAGTGGGGGAGAGAATAAGAAAGATGTTCAGGCCGAGAACTTCAGAATCCGTCAGATCAACGAGAGGAGAGGTTAGAGACTGACAGCAAGAAAGTAATCAAAAGCATTGGACGTCCCTTTCACCACTGCTGCTATAAGAGGTATGAGTTTCCCCAGGCCTTCTGGTGATCACCGGAGAAAGAGCGGTCCCTTCAGAATGCCGAACACAGTCATTGGTGAAATGTTGAGAGACCACATTACTTTTCGATCACGGCCTACAAGCCCAGAAAACTCGTACGCAGAGCTGGACACTGATCGTAAAAGCCTAAGCAGTGAAAATACGGCATAACAAGTACCTCGACTTATGCCAAACTCTCTTTCCATAGACAAGAAAATGTACACCTCACATTGTGTCATCTGAGCACTGAGTGTACCCAGCTTTGGAATGCTTTTCTTTTATGGATTTTAAGTGGGAAATTTTAATAAATGACAGCACGAAACATACACAGTATACAAAATGTACTGTGCCTTCTGGCATGTCTCAGTCTCATCCTTTGGCTCCGGCAATATGAAAGTGACTGAGGTATGAACACCGTTCCCTGTGACGAATACTGTGAATATGTTGCTCATAAGGTCGGTTGGTGTGTACATTTCAGTGGGCTTGGTAGCAGTGGCATGCGGTAAACACATTCATTACCCCAGCTGCAAAAATGTTTTTTAAAATATAAGCAATTGTAGCCCCACTACACTCTCTAAAGTCAACATTACCATTTTATACGGCTGAATTTTTCATGGAAAGGTCTGAGAAACATCTTTCAAGAATATTTTCAACCACACACCTGCACATACTTCCAAACTGATATTTACGGCAGTGACGATACTATCATAACTCAATCTACAGCAGATTTTAAACAATGTACATACAGTTTCATCCGGTGATGCTTCGTGATAGTACAGTCATGGTTTTCACAAAAATACACTGGGACTATTTGTTTTTAACTTAAAAAGCCTAATCTAAACTGAATAAGCATAATTTGACTGGTATTTTACCGTCACCGAAGTTTTATAGTTTCACTCGCATACTGAGTGTACGTGCATCAACGACAAATGAGGGGAAAATATTAATCATGACGTATAACACACATTATATTCATGAAGAATGCCACAGAACTCGCAAAATCTTCACCTATAATCCAAGAGCAGCACTACAAAAATTCACTATGTACCACCACAAAAAATCAAATACAGAATTATTTTACTTTGTGCTTAACTCTGTGTTCATGCTCTGCAACCTAAATATTTTTCTGCAGCTATCAGAATACATACTCTACACGTGCCATCAATGAATTGCTCGAAAAAACTGCATACATGCCGAAACCCAAGAATAAAATATATTCTTCTATATTACAATTTATTTCATAAAATGGCTCAATTTTTATTAACAAGACGATGTGCAAGTGGCTATGCTGTTAACATGTTGATATTTTTCTTGTAGTCTCTAGTCTGTGGAGTTGAACACTTTGAGTGTCAAGTATTAAAACTAACATACCTTATCCAAGCTTGCTGGCCTGTTGCTGTAAACTGCTGTCGGGGGGAGGTCCCTCAGTCCTGGTCCGCTCTCAGGACAAGGAAGCTTCAAGTGCATGTGTCAACCTAGTGACTTAAATTTCTCTGGGGTACTCTCTTTTGCGTCGGCAAGGAAACCCAGCTCGCTGGAAAAGCTGAACTGCGGTAGTGCGAGCGGGTTGTCGAGACAGCTGTACCGGTACTTGGCCTGGCTTAGAAGTTTGCATTTGTTAAACGTTATAAAAAGTGTTCTAAGGAATAATATGAAAATGTTACTACAAAGTTAGCAGTGCTGGGGTAGATGGGGTTCAGTGCACGCCACTGCTTGGTAGACTGATATGTAACAACATATTCTGGCTTGGTGAAGAAAACAATGATGAAACTACCTCAATCTGCATTTCCTTAGTATACCCCCTCAGTGACACATAGGCTATCTGCAAAGAATTATAGTGGAACTACAGACGATCCACACCATTATACTTCCTAGAAAAATCAATATTTTTGCTGTCAATCCTAAGATATTTAGCTTAAATTTCTCAAGGGCCCTTATTCACATCAAGATTCTAAAAAGTGAACAATATCAAAGTTCATTCACATACTTCTGCTAAATTCATGTTAACGTGAACCATCATAGCGAAAGTTTTATATTCATAACCTACGGACTTTCCTGGATAAGCTTCCGTAATTACTTGAGGTGGGTGCATTCTAAAGTCTCTTCATGTTCAATGACCACTAGGGGTATACTAATGTCATGGTACAAGTGTGCTTGGTTCATCTAGAAGGATGGGAGTTTCATTCTACAGGAAGGCAAAAAATTTAAGAAATGAGATTTCCACTTTCGGAGGTGCATATGGCACCAAAAATGAGTACCAGGCTAATTCCTGGGGACAAGCCGAGGTTACCTCCCGCTCCTCCATGGCTATACTTTACTTATTTTAAGCTCAATTTGTAGAAAACCAAGGTTAACACTTAGTGGTATACAGACACAAAATATATTATTTTGTCTTTAAGAGGAAATCCACAGAAATTTAACACCACTTGCATGAAGAGAGAATTTATCACAACTGTCAAAAATCACTAACCCACGATCCCATCTCGTCTCTCCAGTCCTCAAGTGCTCAGTTCTAGTCAAGTACCCAGACTGAACATTCCGTGTTCTCCTGCCAGGCACACTACTTCTCCTCTCCTCCACTGACTAACGAATGATATCCTGATTTTTAAGATCAGGTCATTTTTCTCCATTTGTTTTCTTAACTTGCATAAACTTAAGAATCTAAGCCTTACAGCTAACAGGAATGACAGAATATTAGTACTGGTTATAGCCCCAACACAAATACAAACGCTCTCATTCATGTCTGCAAGTAAATGACTTCAATGCTGATTAGTTCTAAGAGGTTGTAAATACTGTTACCAACATACAAAAAAAATATATATATATATTAATTATAATTTACATGACAGCACAGAGAGACAATATTAAGACTAGAATGACCAAACTTGGCTCTCTGATAGTTCAATTCTTTTCACACTGCCACAAAGTGTCTGTCATCTCCATCTAAATAAAATCTTACAACTTTTATAGTGATGTTAGTTAACAATACGCATGGCATTTAAACAACGGAAAGGGACTAAAAGTGCAAATCAAGTCATATATAGAAAGACAAGAACATTAAGAGGATAAACACAATAATGAAGAGGGAGTAAAAGAGACGAGGACAATCTCCACATCTCTCCTCAACACTCCCATCTCATGTAAGCTTCAACATTCTTGACAGATCTTCCTTCAATCTTGATGTGGGAAGTGTAGGATACGAGCCATATCAAGCATGAAGACCTGTCAACATGGGTGTTGATGCTAGCTAGGAAAGAGAAATGAGCTCGCCAGAGACAAAGAAGAAAATGACGTACAAGAACTGCAATTAATGAAGAGGGAGCCCATCTGTGTGAAGGTTGGTCTTGTACTTTTGTGTTGTGTGTGTGTGTTCCTTTTGAGGTTCCTGCCTTTCAAAAAACAGTACGATATTTAAACACTTTACAAAGAATTCATTTGTAACATTATGTTCAATTCTAGAATAAAAGGCACAGATACTGAAGGCTAGTTCATCACAAGCAAATGCAACAAATAATGACCTACAACATTGAATGCAAAGGAACCTTTTAGTCATGCTGTGCGTAACAAAACTGCAGTTCCAGTATCACAGGTGATATCCCATTAAGTTGAGTGAATGAAAGGAAATATGGATTACATTATTTTGTTAAATAAAATTAAAATTAAATTAAATTAAATAAAATAATGGAATATTCAAAGATATTTACAATGGTCAGTCCACAGGAATGAATTCTGAGAAGATAGAGATGATAAGTATTTATGAACTATCCAAATTCTCTTTGTATCCACCCTATAAATCTTAATTATTGTGCATTATTGCTCTGAAATTTACAAAATCACTGATTAACTCATTGGGCCCGAGCCAAGGAACTGTTCCGTTGTCTCACTTCACTACATAATTCAACTTTTCCTCAAGAGATGGCAGAGTGAGTTGCATTTGTGACTTGTGTAGGAACTCTTTCTCTCCAATGTTATATGGTCTTTGTAAATATATATAGATAGTGTGCTTGGTCATATTAGTTTGAAGTTGGCTATCTCTGGACTTTGAGATATTCTTGTAAACAAGATGGCTGCCAGTAAACGACTGAAAGTTGCCGATACATAACCCCTTTTAGAAAGTAACGATTATTAAGAATATAATTTTTTAGTATTAGTAGTAGCAGTAACAGTAGTAGTAATAGTAACAGAGTGAGATGTGGAAATCAAAGAGGAAGTGCAAGGATATGACCATGGTACAGCTCAGCAGGCATATTTCCTTCAAAATAATCCCAGCCCCAATGCAGTTTCAATCCAACAAATATGCAGGGCTCAATGGGTTAATTATTACTTGCGAGTTGAAAGATAGTAATGTACTGAACACTTAGGTTCCATATCCATCAACAGTGTAGATGACTGACTGATATGGTCTTGTAATAATACTTAACATGGCTTAGCTGTGTTGATACTGCTACACGGCTGAAAGCAACGGGAAACTACAGCTGTAACTAACTTCCGAGGACATGCAGCTCTCTCTGTATGAATGATGTACTGATGATGGCTTCCTCCCGGGTAAAACATTCCGGAGGTAAAATAGTCCTTCATTCGGATCTCCGCGTGGGGACTACATGAGAGGCGGCAGTCAACAGGAAGATGGATACTGACATTCTGCGAGTCGGAGCGTGGAATGTTAGAAGTTTGAATTGCTGTGGTAGGTTAGATAGTCTGAAAAGGGAGATGGATAGACTGAAGTTAGATGTAGTTGGTATAAGCGAAGTACGCTGGCAGGAGGTGCAGGATTTCTGGTCAGGCGACTACAGAATTATCAACACAAAATCAAATAGGGGAAATGCAGGAGTAGGTTTAATAACGAATAAGAAAATAGGGCAGCGGGGAAGCTACTATGGATTATTGTGGTCAAGACAGACACGAAGCCAATGCCCACCACAATAGTGCAGGTCTATATGCCTACTAGTTCAGTGGATGATGAAGATATTGAAAGAATATATGAAGAGATAGAAGATTTAATACAGTATGTAAAAGGTGATGAGAATCTAATTGTGATGGGAGACTGGAATGCAGTGATAGGCCAAGGAAGAGAAGGAAGCCAGCAAATTTAATTCTGCACCGATAATAATTTAGTCCTGCCTAACACTTGATTCAAACACCACAAATGACGGCTGTATACATGGACGAGACCTGGAGACACTGGAAGGTATCAAATAGACTTCATTATGATTAGGCAGAGATTTAGAAACCAGGTGTTGGATTGAAAGACTTTCCCAGCAGCAGACGTGGACTCTGACCACAACCTGTTGGTCATGAAATGCCACCTGAAGTAGAAAGAAAATAGTGTGAGGGACTGTTTCAAGGAACACAGGGACTAAATGAAAAGGATGAAAGAAATACAGTAGAGGAAGAATGGACAATCATGAAGAATGAGATCAGTAAGGCTGCTGAAGAAAAGTTAGGAAAAAAGGAAAGATACCTAAGAAATAATAATAATGTTATTTGTTTTACGTCCCACTAACTACTTTTTTTTACCGGGCGAGTTGGTCGTGCGCGTAGAGGCGCGCGGCTGTGAGCTTGCATCCGGGAGATAGAAGGTTCGAATCCCACTATCGGCAGCCCTGAAAATGGTTTCCCATTTTCACACCAGGCAAATGCTGGGGCTGTACCTTAATTAAGGCCACGGCCGCTTCCTTCCAACTCCTAGGCCTTTCCTATCCCATCGTCGCCGTAAGACCTATCTGTGTCGGTGCGACGTAAAACCCCTAGCAAAAAAAAACCTACTTTTTAAGGTCTTCGGAGACGCCGAGGTGCTGGAATTTAGTCCCGAAGGAGTTCTTTAACGTGCCAGTACATCTACCGACACGGGGCTGTCGTATTTGAGCACCTTCAAATACCACCGGACTAAGCCAGGATCGAACCTGCCAAGTTGGGGTTAGAAGGCCAGCACCTTAACCGTCTGAGCCACTCAGCCCGGCGATACCTAAGAAACAATGGATAACTCAAGAGATACTAGACCTGATTGACGAACAACGAAAGTACAAGAATGCAAAAAATGAGGAGGGCAGAAAAGAATACAGGCGAATAAAGAAGATTAAATGTACAGGACAGGTAAGGAAGAATGGCTGAAAGAGAAGTGAAAGGATGCTGAAGGTTGTATGGCCCTAGGAAAGATACATGCTGCATACAGGAAAATCAAGGAAACCTTTGGAGAAAGGAAAAGTAGGAGTATGAATATTAAAAGCTCAGATGGAAAACCACTTCTAGAGAAAGAAGACAAGTCAGAAAGATGGCAGGAACATATCCAACTGTTGTATCTTTCCTTTATTTTTTTTTTTTTTGCTTTACGTCACACTGACACACTTATGGCAATGACGGGATAGGAAAGGCCTAGGAGTGCGAAGGAGGTGGCCGTGGTCTTAATTGGTACAGCCCCAGCATATGCCTGGTATGAAAATGAGAAACCATGGAAAACCATCTTCAGGGCTGCCGACAGTGGAGTTTGAACCCACAATCTCCCGGATGCAAGCTCACAGCTGCGCGACCCTAACCGCACGGCCAACTCACCCGGTAACAGTTGAATAAAGGTAAAGAAGTAGATGATAGTGTTCTGGAACAAGAAGAGGCTGCTGATGCTGATGACATGGGAGACCCGATTTTGAGATCAGAATTCGACAGAGCTTTGAGAGACCTAAGTAAGAACAAGGCACCAGGAATTGATGACATACCTTCAGAATTACTGACTGCCTTAGGAGAAACCAGCATGGACAGACTGTTCTGTTTAGTGTGTAAGATGTATGATACAGGAGAAGTGCCATCTGATTTTCGGCAGAATGTTGTTGTACCTATTCCCAAGAAAGCCAGTGCTGACAAGTGTGAAAACTACTGCACCATTACATTAGTATCTCACACCAGCAAAATTTTAACACGTATTATTTACAGAAGAATGGAAAGACAAGTTAAGACTGAGTTGGGAGAAGATCAATTTGGCTTCAGAAATAAATGTGGGAATACATGAAGCAATCCTGACTTTACGTCTGATCTTAGAGGACTGAATTAATAAATACAAGCCCACGTACATGGCATTCGTAGATCTAGAACAGGCATTCGATAATGCTGACTGGACCACGCTGTATGAGATTCTGAAGGTGATTGGGATCAGATACCAAGAAAGGAGAATTATCTACAATCTATACAAAAATTAGTCTGCAGTGATAAAATCAAGGGCTTTGAAAAATAGGCAGCAATCTAAAAAGGAGTGAGGTAAGGCTGGAGTTTGTCCCCTCTCCTTTTCAACGTTTACATAGAACAGGCAGTAAAGGAAATCAAAACCCTGAGATTTGCTGATGATATTGTTATTTTATCTGGGTCTGCAAAAGATCTGGAGAAACTGCCGAATGGTATGGACAGAGTCTTGGGGAAGGAATATAAGATGAAAATAAATAAGTCCAAAACAGAAGATTTTTGGCCATGAAATGCTTTGCGAGATTTTTTGGTCGCTTGAAACGCACTTCTCTGTTACCACGATAGTACATGTTGCATTCGGACACTAAATACTTGCGGCCCACTACCCTATTCCCGTATGGTTCGGTGTAACTGATCACCACAGGTTTATATGAGGTAGTATTACTCGAACACTTGCTCATTGTGGACTAACAAACAACTTTGAGGTCACAGAGAACGCACGTCCCGTACCCGAAACTCTTGTAAAATTTTATGTACCAGACTGGAATGAGTGTCACTACAGTAGTGCACTGGTATTTCCTACCAACTGATAACAGCACATTGCCCAGTATTTGGAATGCCCGGTTTTGCAATAGGAAGGCTGCTACTTGAGCAGTTGACATCTTTATTGCGTGATGGATGTTCGAAGAACATTTGTTTATGTCCACTTTAGACTCAAATGCGAAATTATTCAAGGGAGTTACTTATGCGAGAAAATACAGTATGTTTTATTGCAAATAACCTATCAACTATTCTTTCATTTGGCATTTATTGCTGAAAGGTGAAAATAAAATGTGCAAAATCTGTGAGGAAATAAAATAAAAATAGCTAAAAAATATACCAAGAGAACTTTTTGAAACAACAAAATTAGGCTAAACTTTCCACCAGAAACAGGTACGATGGCAATGTACAAAGGTGTGGAGATTATGGTTGTCCTTTTATGTCCTTGTTTTTCCTTTCTGATGTTCTGTCTTCTTACACTGATCTGTCATTGTGTTCATCCTACTGTGTGTTCGTGTCTTTTTAAGGCTGATTAAATTATCTCAGTTACAGGAGAGCTTGATATGTTGTGATAATATTCATTATTTAATTTTTCTTGTAAATATCTTCCAAAATGTCAAGATCATCTGATGTGCAAGACCATATTATATTCGGGCCAATATGGTATTTTCAAACTAGCTGCAACCCAAAGCCAGCTGAAGTACTTGCACCGAGTTCCGGGGAGAACACCCGTTTACTTAAATTACAGGCGGGAGAGGATTATGGCGAAACATTGACCGGCTCTTGTTTAGGCCACAGATAAGCGGACATGCTGAATCAGAGGACCACCCTACTGTGTCAAATACTGTTTGTACTTCTCGGGTAGAATCAGTAAATTTGGCAGCACTGCATTCGAAAGCAAAAACTGAAACAGACAGAAGAACCATTCCATCTGTTGAAGGAGGTACACTATGTGTTCTCCTCCCTGTTCATATATATATTTAAAAAATAAAAATAAAACACCACACACACACACACACACACACGCGCGCGCACACACTCTCTCTCTCTTTACTGCTACTCTTTCATCTCAAACTAAATAATATTTCATTTTCTTTACAAAACGTAAACAAAGCTTACCACTGAATAATGTCCCAAAAACCGGAGAAAACGTCTCATTTCAATGACTTTGTTCTTACAGAAAAGAAACTTTGGGACGAAATGCAGACTGAATTAATATTGGAGGCACATAAAATAGCAGAACGAAATTAAACCCCTGTAGTTTTAACAAAATAATTTAAACTACTGTACATGAGCAGCCTCTTCAAGATTCAGCCAACAAATAAATTAACCTTTCCAGAGTCAACTATTTTTAGCATCATCATAGACGCATCACACAAGTTAAGAGAAAAATACGAATATTTTTCAGATCTGATAACTTACGAGAGTTGATCTGGATGTTATGTTCCTTGCTATTTGTGGAAACCGGTTCAAGTTCCCTCAGCAAGAGAAATACGTGTACACTCGAGAACTGAACGGTGCTGCGATGCACTGTTTGCAAGGAGAATACACGATTGTATTCACCACTATGCCGTTCAGAGCACAGAGGTGTTCAGAAAACACGATCCTGATAACCGCTATCCATGGAGGAGGACGGTCTAGCTGCAGCGGCTGCTGTAGCGGTTCCGCCCTGGTGGTGGTGGTGCGGTCGCATGTGTCCGGGGCGACGAGGAGGGGCCAGGTACTCGAACATGCTCTGGGTGTGCTGAGCCAACATCTTGGATAAATCGCAGGGCATTGGATCCGTCCAGAAAAAGTCGTGATTGAGTGCGGAATCGGCGTCGTACCGCTTGGCCGGATTCAAGACCAGTAGTTTGTCTAGAAGGTCGCATGCATATGGATCCTTCACATACGGCTTGAGACGCTCTTTTACCTGGAAAGTGGACAAGAGTACAAATGAACAACAGTCTTCAGGCAGAACATGACCATGTTAACGGTTCAGTGACATTCAATACAAAACATAATTCAATACGATAACCTTTTGGGATTTTACCGTGTCAAAGAAACTCAGATGGGCTTCTCTTCATAAGACACAGACAAGTCCCCACGAAATGTGCTTCTTTAGAAGATCTACTTTTTTCACATGGCAAAACTGCAAAGGACTGTGATGTTTATTACAGGTCTGTACAGTAAAATACCAGCATAACAAAATGTTGGGGATCTCAGAAATTAATTTGTTACAGTGGAATTTTGTTATACTGAAATAAGTCAATTCTTAAGAATTTGCCCATTGCTAAACCTGTTGAAGAATTTATGTTATTTAAACACGAATTTACACATTTAAAAACCTTAATACTGTATGTATTAAATGAGAGGAAAATTAGGATAGATATATATATATGACGTAATTATATAAAGTACAGGTACTTGTAAGAAGTTTTCAGCATCTCAAATTTTACACTGTACCAGTACATGAAAGCCGCTGCTGCAGATGCTCGATCGTCATTTGTTTCACAAGTGTTGCTGGCATGCTGGATGCGCGAATAGCTGATCTTGCGGGATATTATTGTACTTTGCGAGAGTCGAGATTGTTGGTTACGGAAGTCTACCTCACTCACATTCGAGTTCCGTATCTGTCCTGTGAAAGGGCTGTCTCGATAGTAAGCGATGGATTCAAAACGGCATCTGCGGTCATTTACTGTGCGCAAGAAACTTAAAAGTTGTAAACGAAGCTGAAATATAAGGAAATCGTGCTGCTGGCAGAAAGTACGATATTGATGAATTATGTATTCGTGATTGGCAGAAGAAGAAGAAGAGAAAACTTCTTAAAAGTAACGGCAATCCCAGAGCGTTCCCCAGGCGGAGTGCAGTGTTTCCAGAAATTGAAGAACGACTCCACAAATGTGTGATAGAAAAACGTGAATTAGGATATGGTGTTTCTAGTGAAACGTGTAAATTGAAAGCACTAGAGATCTCAAAAGAACTCAAAACACAGGGTTTTACTGCAAGCCACGGATGGATCCAAAACTTTTATCGGAGAAACTGATTGTGCATTTGGAGATGTACGTCTACTTCACAATGTCTCCCTGGGGCGTATGAAGAAAAATTAACGGCCATTCAGTGTCACATTATTCATTTGAGGAAACAAAATTCTTAAATTGGGATGCTGACCAGACACCTGTCTATTTTGAAATACCGTTGGAAAATACAGTGGATATGAAAGATTCTAAAAGTGTAACCATCAGAACGGGTGGTAACGAAAAGCAATGATGCACGGTAATGTTGTGCATATTAGCCGACAGAACCAAACTCCCTCCATATGTGGTTCTGAAATGGAAAACACTTCCAAAAGGAACTTTGCCATCTGGTGTTACTGTTAGAACACATGAGTCCGGCTGGATTGACAGTGTGTTAGTTGAGGACTGGGTGAAGTGCGTTTGGCAACATCGCCGGGAGCTTTGTTACAAAAACGAAACATGCTTGTGTTGGACAGTTACCGAGGACATACAATTGATGCCGTAAAAGATAGGATGATTCAGTGGACGGTAGTGAGGACGACTATTTGTGGTAAGATTCCAGCGACGGAAGTTCCTATGGTGAAACTTCAGATGACGACGGTGAATTGTGAATGATCTGAGTATTGGACCGATTTTATTTATGATTTTTGTGATGATTTTATCAATTGTAAGTTGTTTGAATTTATATTTGTGGTATATTTGAAGAAAATTAAATAAATATGTAAGTTATTTATTTATTTTTTTCATATTTTGCCGTCTCAAATTTAGGGTGAGGGTCTTGTTCGGTGGCGGGTGGTATTCGGGATTATGCGGTATATATTTATAAAATACATCATCATACCTGCCAACTTTTAGAAACCAAAAATAGGAAGATATTTTAATTCTTGGATTTCATCACATATATTTCACCACGGTCTACGTGAAAAAAGGTCAGGATAAACGGGCATACTTATCTACAGTTACAATGCAAATTGACCATTAAATTTAAAATATTTAACTAAGAAAACATAAAAATAGTTACAAGAAAATGTACCTAATCACTCTCATTTATGACATTTACTTACGAATAATATTTGTCACACCGACTCACGCAACAAAATGCATAATACTGTATTTTCTCGCGTAATTAACGCACTTTTTTGACGAAAAATACAGGCGAAAACTTCGGATGCGATTCAAGGAATTCGGATGTTTACAAATTATTTACAATTAATTTACAAGAAACATCAAATATAATCCAAACACAATTGGTTCAGCCCATTTGCAGTTATCGTCATTTGGCGTAAAATTCCGGCGTGAGATTTTTTCTGAAAAGTCAAATAGGGTACATTAGATAAGTTAGACACGTGGGTTTGAAGTACGGTACCGACACTGGAAAATATTCTTCTCATTACGAGCTGACAATACGACCTGAATGACATACCGGAAAAAAACCTGTCCAACACGAGAAGGGCCGGGCATCGAAGGAGGGACCCTGCTACATTACTCCAAACCGTTCGTATCCAATCTTGTACGAGTGACGTGTCCATCCACCCTTTTTCTTGAATACGAACGTGGATCACTCGCGGAAATTTTGCTTTAGGCATTGTTTTTCATTTTAGAACAAAGTAAGGTGCATGCTTTCTGCCATCAGCTATTACAGCAAGCATTGCAGTACATCGTCGGTTTTTTTTGTTTTTTTTTGTTTTTTTTGCTTCCGGTAGCGCGTGCGATAACACTGTATGTTCCTTTCTTATCGACTGTTCGACTTTATGGTATATGGAAACTGATTGGCGTCTGACCTGCGATTCCTACAAGGGAGATAAAATATTCCTTCTCTTTACGCTTTTCAATCTTCATAAAATTAATTCAGCCTCGGCTAACCTTTAAATACGAGACAATGATTCCACGTGTCGCGGCTATTTCTCATTCTTTAAAATGCAGCATTTTGTGAGAAACGGCTTATCCAACATTGCGTAAAAAATCATATAGTTAAGCAGATAATCCTCTACTTGCGGAAACATGCCGCTTTTTGGTCCGCGAAATGCTTTGTGAGACTTGTTGGCCACTTGAAGTGCACTTCTGTTACCGCGGTAGCGCATGTTTCATTTGGACACTGAAAACTTGCTGCCCGCTGCTCTATTCCGTTATGTTTCGGCGTAACTGATCACCGCAAGTTCGTATGATGCAGTACTGTACCAGTTTCTTAGAGTACTGTGGACTGACAAACAATTTTGAGATCACAGAATGTCCCGTACGCGAAACACTCGTAAAACTAGTGCAGTGGGATATCCTGCCGGCTAATACAGCACGTTGCCCTGTATTTGGAATGCCCGCTTTCGCAATAGGAAGCCTGCTACCTGAGTAGTTGGCGGCATCTTTATTTCGAAACGCATCCGGAGCTGAGTGATGGATCTTCGAAGTTGTGGGTGCGTCAAATTCCACTTTGGACCCAAAAATATTGGAATGTGTAAATTATGCAAGGGCGTCGATTACGGTACGCGAGAAAATACGGTAGTTTCCTTTAATAGCCGGTAAAATGTACAGAAATTTATAGGCATCTCTTAACACTTGGAGATAACGTTTGTCATATTTTTTGGCCATAACGAGAAAAGAAAATACCAGAAACTGTCATAGAAATGCAAGGAAAAACACGTGGCCTACAACTCCGACGAAACTACGCACAGAAACGATGTTAACAGCGCGCGAACAACACAATAACAAACTCATTGTTTTGTCCCGATTAACTGAGTCGTTAGCGCGCGCTAGCCTCTTGCTTGCAGGACGATTGCCGCCCCGAATCCCCAGCTTAAAGCTCACACGCTGCTGTGATGAGCGGGAAACACGATACACGAAGGTGAAATAAAGCATCAAATACGCTTGAAAATTAGGTTTCGTAAATTACACAAGCACATAAGAATAAATCCTTTTTTTCTAGGGGAAGAGTATTGGCTGTACTAGAGGTTATATTAGTCAAAAATCGGAAGAAGTAAAAATAAATCGGAAAATCGGAAGACGAGTTAAAAACCGGAAAGTTTCCGGGTAAATCGGAAGGGTTGGCAGGTATGCATCATGCTTCCTGTCCAGCCATCACAGAATTTTTAAAGATTTCCCAAGGTAGCAAGTTGTTGCTGCAGACTATATGAGTTGCACGCAAGCAAGTCAACAGCAAGTTTAATAGACAGCCGTAGTCGTTACGGCAACATCGTTTGATGCTACCACGCAGTTATTTATGGGTTCGAGTCCCCATAGTCCAACATTTTTTTACCTTCTAAATGTTAGTCAGTAGGGTACTAGAGGTGATAGTACACATTGCCTAATCATTAGAGTGTTTGTCAAAAGCTTGGGTTCTATTCCAAATCTATTCGTGACGCACATATGGAGTAAAGGCATACGACGTTGTTCATGGTGATTCGTCCATCAAATGAGAATGTTAAGGTTCTTTGGCTTCATAACAACTTACTAATAAGTATTTACACTAAAGTGAGACAAATGCTTGCCAGTTACTATTCTAACATTGTCTTGGAAAAAAGAAACTAACTACTTACTAAATTAGCAACAATAAGTTGAATCAATAATAAAATGAATTATCCTATGCCGCTTACAGTGGCATTAATTAGGAATAGATACTTTACTTTTGCCGCAATGCACATCCTCATAAATAGTTGTCTTTTTTTGCTAGTTGTTTTACGTCGCACTGACACAGATAGGTCTTACGGCGACGATGGGACAGGAAAGGGCTAGGGGTGGGAAGGAAGCGGCCGTGGCCTTAATTAAGGTACAGCCCCATTTGCCTGGTGTGAAAATGGGAAAGCACGGAAAACCATCTTCAGGGCTGCTGACAGTGGGGTTCAAACCTACTATCTTCCGAATACTGGATACTGATTCACAATTAAGTATTTATTTTCCACCTAGTCGATACAATGATTGCTTAAGGCAATTTTTAATGGTCAAAAGTGGTACATGTTTCGTATATTATCAACATCTTCAGCCACATAACACTGTTTAGATGAAAAATGTATAAAATTGACAAAGTAATGCTTTAGAGGAAGTGTCCTTTCTTATGTTAATTTTAAGGACACTTCCTCTAAAGCATTACTTTGTCAATTTTATACATTTTTCATCTAAACAGTGTTATGTGGCTGAAGATGTTGATAATATACGAAACATGTACCACTTTTGACCATTAAAAATTGCCTTAAGCAATCATTGTATCGACTAGGTGGAAAATAAATACTTAATTGTGAATCTATTGAAGTGCGATACGGACCATGAAGCTGATTTTATGTAATACTGGATACTGACCGCACTTAAGCGACTGCAGCTATCGAGCTCGGTATATAAATAGTATTAGACAAAGAATAACATTATACCATGTGGTATGAATATTTTTATAAGATACATAACCTGGATCTTAACGTTGGCGTCCAAGTTACATTTTCAGTCTTTTTATTTTCTACAACAATTTCCGAGTTTTGTTACATAGTTAATTTTAACATTTCTTTATATGTGTAGATTTCAGTCCTAATTCTGTTTTTGACCTGAAGTTCCACATTATAGCTTAATAAGAGTGTGATATTTGACTCTAGTAATACAATTTCAAAAGGAATAGCACTAAACATTGCTCAACGTCCATAGGTTTAACCTTACAGTACCCTACACGTGTCCTCTGGGTGGTGCTAATAGAGCAATAACAACAATAAGATGCCGCCGTACTGCCCTGCAGAGCCTCATGGTTATAAAATCGAGAAATCTACTTAAATAATAATAAAAACAGACCTTCTGAGGACTCACATTTCCAGACAAGAACCTTCGGCTGTCAGTTAATCTGTCAACTTAATACGAAAGAATCAGTAAGGCAAAAAGTGAATATTTATCCAAAATCCTTCTGGATCACTCCATGGATGTAGTTGTGCTTCAGAAAACTCATACAGATGATGACCTTCAACCGAACTGTACAGGTAAAATTCCTGGATACCAATTAGAAACAGCAGTAAATCATCCTAAATATGGCATTGCTACAGATATAGTGAACTATGATGTACTTAAAAATGCTGTGAATCAAACTTTCTTCTCCTCATCTATACAAGTGCAGAATGTTGTAATAATCAATGTATATAAGCCACCTACAGACAACTGGCCAGATCCCATCATGCTGGTACCTACAGAAAACAACATAATCATTGGAGACTTCAACAGCCACCACAGTTTATGGGGATATGATGAGCATGATAAGAATGGTGACAGACTGCTTGAATGGATGGGCAAGAGAGACCTTAAGCTAGTCTACGATGCTAAGGACAAAGAGAAATAAGGAAATAATAGGAAACCAATACGACATGAGCCTAACATTTACCTGATTTGGAAATAAGGAACTAATGGGAAACAAATCACGAGTAAGTGAATGATGAGATTCAAACCTATAACGCAAATATGAACTTACAGCCGTATGTCTCACTCGGTGTATTATTATTATTATTATTATTATTATTATTGTACCGGGCGGTACACCTCCACGCCGCTAATTTAAAATGTGCGCCAGTTGAAACTCCTCTGCTGGAGGAAGTCTGAACTTTATTGACGGTATTAATTTTCTACTTTCACAGAAGATGTCACTACCTGTAAATTTCGGAGTTTTAGAACTGTGTCATTTTTTATGTGTTTTTTTTTTTGCTTGAAGTAAGAAGTGTGAACTTTCTCTTCTAGAGGACACTACTGAAGAACTACAATAGTGCACCCTAATGCGAAGAAAAATAACTGTTCTTTGGAGAAAATTTTATTTCAAAAGTTTGTTCTTTGTTAAATTTCTTTCTGTTATTGTTTAAGTTGGCTGTATACCCCTCTCTTTCCCCTTGTTTTGCATTTAACCAATCCCGAATTTCCGTTATTAATTTCTGACCAATCATAGGTATCTTCCCCCAACTTGAATATGTTGCTGTATCCTACCCAATAAAAAGTTTGTGGGAGGGTGTTTTCATTCCCCTAACACCTAGAACCTTCCGCGAGAGTATATAAACTGCTGATTTTAGGGTCTCTGCGCCACTTCTGTTCCATCTTTCTGTGTGTAAAGTACATAGCAGGGGGCGGGAAGCGCCTCTTTCTTCGGCAGCGGTCAACAACAAGGTAATGGCCAATTAATAACTTCTTTCTTTGCTAGCTCAGCAGTTTAACTCTCGGGGCGGGTCCGAAGTTTTCCATTATGTAACCTTCCGTAAAATGTAAAGAAATTGGTATCTATCCTATCTTGTAAACTGCATATCGGGATATCTCGAGCTCCCAATCATATTGTTTTGAGGTGAACTTATTTTCTCAACCTATTCTTCGTTAACGTAAAACAAATTGTTCTTTTCTAAAGTCACCTCTGTAGTATGGGATTAGCCCTTGCATTAGTGGCCTAGAGCCGGATTAGGTTTTAAAAACAAGTGTATTAGGAGTGCAGATCGCCTCCTCTCAAATTGTTATTTTAGAGGTCATGTAATTACCCCTTTTCATTTAATAGACCTCAGTAGGTTGGGTATTTTACCCCTGTGTCTATGTCCAGTGAGGACAACTTGAAGGTGGAGTTCGGTGTGGCCTTTGAGAGGCTTAAAGTTGAGAGCGAGTGGCTCTTTTTGTAAATTGAGTGTTGTATGCCTCGTGGAGGCTTTTCAGTGTAATTTGGAGCCAGGGCTCCTAGGCATGAATGGGGTTTTCTGCCCCTCTGTTGAAACTTGTGTTTGGGGTAAAACTGAGCTGATTGCCCAAGCATTGTGTTTTCAGGGCTCGAAGCCCAAATCCTGTAAATATTGTAACTACCCTTTGACTTGCTACTTTGTACCTGCCATGCTTGTTATTTCTTTGTTTTTGAAAAGAAAATATAACCTTGTTAAATTTTAAATTAATTTTACTTTCGTAGTTTGAGACCCGTTCACACCCGCACCTTCTTTCACGCATAACTACCACAAAAACACGGTAACAAGTGGTAGCAGAGCGTGGTTGAATGGGTCTCAATTTAGCCCCTTTTGACGGTTAAACATTGTTTTGTTCCGAACTCTAACAATTTTCTCAGTTGCTGGAATTTTTTTTGAGTTTTTCAAAATTGTTCTGTCATCATGCCCGGACCTCGCGATGTTCTCCATCTTAACTATTTGCGCAAGGAGGAGTTGATCTATGAGTTAACTATCAGAAATGTACAATCTGGAGGCACGGTTGCAGTAGACACAAACAAGCTTAGAGAGTCCCTAGATTTGCCCATTTCCATCCCCAATTTGGGAGAGAAAGAAATTGACGACTCTCTTTCCACGATCACGGAGAATATTACTGGGCTAGCTTCTGTAGTTAGTTTTTTTGATGAAAATGATCCTTCTCCCAATCAAATTAAGCGTGTGCAAGCTAGGCTGTTCCATTTTTCAAATAGAGTTAACGATCTGTTGTCTCTAAAGTTGAATGACGTTCAGAAGAAGGAAGCTAGTACGCTGCTTGAAAATATGTCTGAATTATCTAGCAAGGTCACTCAATTGTTAACTGGGGAAGTTCCTCCCAAAAGCGACCTACCCACCACAGTGAATGCAGGTAGTGAGGAAGCGCCTCCCAAGGGAGAAGTCAATAGGATAACCGTTGCTGCTCAAACTATCCCTGCCCCATTGGACAACGAATCTGAACGCCGTGCATCGTTGAGTAACATCCGTTCGGAATTAACTTCCTTGCCATTGAAACCTTTGCCTACTATGTCACCCGGGTTCAGTAGCTTGCCTCATCCATTGGCAATGTTGCTCAGAGGTGTCTCTAAATTTTCCGTTAACACCACCAGTGACGTAATTTCATTTTTAAGATTTCTAGTTGAATTTCAGGATCATGCCCTTGTGTTTTCTCTTTCTCCATGTCAAATTTTGCAAATTATCTATCCTTATGCAATTGGTATTCTCTCTGACAAAATAGTAAGAGCCATAGCCGAACAGTCATCTATTGAAGATTTTCATGCACATCTGCTTGCAAATTTTATTCCCGCCCGCGCGAGGTCATCTCTGATTCAGAAGTACTATTATCGTGTACAGCGTTTGGATGAAAACCTGGCTGACTTCATCCAAGATATTAAATTCTATACTAGGGTGTTTGCTCTTCACTTTCCAGAGGATCAGATTGTACAGGCTATTGTAGAGGGAATTTCACCTCCCTATAGGTCATATTTGTGTTTCGCGGCGTGCCCGCAAACTTTCTCTGAACTTGAAGCATTGGCCGTCTCAGCAGAAGGAGTTAGATACGCCGATTCTTTGCGTGTAGCGAAAGAACCCCCGCCTTCCTTTAGTAATACTCGGCCTCCACCTCGCCGATCAGTCACCCCTCGTAAATGTTATGCTTGTGGGTCGCCTGACCACCTGCGCAATAAGTGTCCACTGATCAAGTCGAGTGGGACAAGGAATGGGGCTGGTTCATCACAAGGCTGTTTTAAATGTGGGGCTTCCTCACATATCGCCAAGAATTGCCCAAACTCAAATAGCACCCCCTCCTGCTCAACTTCTGGTGCAAATTCCACCTATGCCAATAATAAAAAGTGACTAGTGGCTTCGGCTGAGTCGACTAATCCATCTTCCCGGGACTCAGCCCCTGGTAAACAGGTTGTAAATTCAGGGAACGAGCAGTCTTCAAATTCATCTTTTGAATGCCCTAAAGAATGTCTTAGGATTGCGGCGGATACCCCCGCACCTATTCCTTTTCTTAAGGTTGAGTTAAATAACGAGCCTATAACCGCTCTATTAGATTCAGGTAGTGTTTGTTCAATTATTTCGGACCTATGGTATTCAAAATTTAAGTCTGTTTGTAAACTACCTGACTATGTCTCCTCTCCTGTTCAATATGTTTCGGCTAATTCATCCCCATTAGAAATTCTAGGTTCCTTACTGGTCAAAATTCGTATTTTTAAATTTACATGGAAAACCAGACTGTTTGTGGCTAAGCACTTATCTTGCCCCATCATACTGGGAGCGGACTTCATTTCTCACACTGGTCTTGTGCTCGATCTTCAGAGTAAGTCGTGCACATTCAAATTTGTGTCCAAATGTAAAATTCCCTTGTTAAAGTGTAATTCTGTGTCATGTTCATCTATTTCGCCTACCCAGGATGAGATGTTGTTAGACCTTAGACATCTACCTGAGGAGCAGGCTGATAGTATTCGTAAATTATGTCAGTCATTTCCAGAGGTGTTTTCTGATACTCTTGGTGTTACTGACCTTATTGAATACAAAATTGAGGTCACGGATTCGATTCCTGTCCGTTTTCCACCATATAGGCTATCTCCACCTAAAATGAAGGCATTGAAAGAAATCATTGATCAAATGTTGAAGGATGGTATTATTAGGCCCTCTAAGTCGGCGTATTCTTCGCCTATTTTTCTAGTCCCGAAACCCCAAGGAGGCTTCAGGCCTGTCATTGATTATAGGGCTCTCAATCGGAAGGTGGTGTTGCAATCTGTGCCCGTTCCTGACCTTCATTCTTGCTTTTCATGGTTTCGTAAGGCCAAGTTCTTTACTATCTTGGACTTGAATCAGGCCTATAATCAAATTCCCCTTGCCGAAGAGTCTAAACATCTTACAGCGTTTGCCACGGACTGGAACTTATACGAATACAACCGCGTGCCTTTCGGGCTCCCCACGGGAGCAGCTGTACTCACTAGGCTACTAGATAGGGTCTTCTCCGACATCAAATTTGAGTACTTATATCACTACTTGGATGATGTCGTCGTATTTTCAGAGACTTTTGAAGAACATCTAGATCATCTGCGAGAAGTTCTCAATCGCCTTCGTAAGGCTGGGTTAACCGTTAAGTTGTCCAAGGTTGCCTTTGCTAAGCCCTCTATGTCATTCCTAGGGCATATTGTGTCACCTGATGGCGTAGCAGTCGATCATTCTAGAACACAGGCCATCCGTGATTTTAAACCTCCCAAGGACATTAAAGGTATCGCCAGGTTCATTGGTATGGTGAATTTCTTCAGGAAGTTTATTCCTAACTTCGCTAATAGAGCGGCGCCCTTAAACCTTCTTCGTAGGAAAGGCATCAAATTCGAGTGGGGACCTTCTCAACAAGCCGCTTTTGAAGATCTTAAATTAGCTCTCTGTAATGCCCCTGTACTTGCTATGCCTGATTTCTCGAAGAAATTCATCGTCCAAACCGACGCGTCGTCGTCAGCTGTTGCGGCAGTCCTTCTTCAAGAGACTGAACTAGGGAGGCGACCCATCGCCTATGCATCTAGGACTCTATCGGCTCAAGAAGCCAAGTATTCCATCTATGAGCTCGAAGGTTTGGCAGTCTTATTCGCCTTAGAAAAGTTCCGTCTCTATCTGGAACACGTCAAATTCGACCTGGAGACAGATAATCAAGCTTTAAGCTGGGTCTTAGGTAGGCCGCGTCGTACTGGTCGTATAGCCCGTTGGGCCATCCGTATTTCTGCCTTCCAATTCGATGTCAGGCATATCAGAGGTACCGAAAATGTTGTTGCTGATGGACTCAGCCGTATGTTTTCTAACGACGTCGAGACCCAGGAACCGGTCGACAGTTCATCACCTCCCGAGCCCATACTATCTGGTGTTAATGCCATCTTAACAGATGCTCCCATGCTTTTTAGGGGTATTGAGAAATACCAACGTGAAGATCCGACGCTGGCTCCGATAATGGAAACCCTTTCTTCTGGGGAACATGTCGTCCCTTATGTTCTGAGAAATGGTGTTTTATGTTGCCCTTCGAGGCATGACAAGATGATGAAGGTTGTCGTTCCAGCTGTTCTTGTGCCTATGATCTTCAAATACTATCATGAGATCCCATTGGGGGGGCATCTGGGAATATTTAAAACTCGTGAAAAGATTCGTGAAATGTTCATCTGGAAGGGTATGGACGGTGAAATCCGTGAACTTGTAAAAGCGTGTAAATCTTGTTTGCTTAGTAAACCCACCATGTCCACCAAGGTAGGCCTTCTGTCTTCGCATCAAGCGTCGCGCCCCATGGAACGCCTGTATATCGATTATGTAGGACCCTTCCCCCAGTCGAAGGGAAATGCCAACAAATTCATCTTTGTATGTGTAGATGGTTTTACAAGATTTTCCTGGTTATTTCCGACTAAGCTGGCTACCGCTCAGTCCACCATTACTTGCCTAAATTCTATTTTTGCTTCTTTTGGTCCGTGCCAATATGTTGTGTCTGATAATGCTAAGGCGTTCACATCAAACCTTTTTCGTAAATTCTGTTTTGACTTGTCTATTTCTCATGTAACTACTTCTGCTTATTACCCTCAACCATCGCTGGCTGAACGGGTTAACCGTAATCTCAGGTCCGCGCTTATTGCCTATCATCATGAAGATCATTCCAGGTGGGACACGTCCCTGCATTGGTTAGCTTTTGCTTTGAATTCGGCGGTTCATGAATCACATAAATTTACTCCAGCCTCGTTGATGTTCAAGTTTGTTCCCAACACGCCGCTCTCTAACCTCTGGTCTCTGAGTGACATTCTACCCGAGACAATAGATCCGGACAACATTAAAGATCTTTGGAAGAAGGCTAAAGCCAATCTTAAAGTGTCTCATGAAAAGGTTAGGGAAAGGTATGATCGTGGACGGAGACCCACCCCTTTGAAGGTAGGTGACCAAGTTATGGTCAAGAACTTTGTTCCCGCGGGCAAGCTTGCCCCCAGATTTCATGGGCCTTGTATCATTCTCGATTTTCTTACGCCGGTTACATTGTTAGTAAGCAATCCAGCCACCGAGAGGATATTTAGGGTTCACCTGTCCCAGGTGAAACCGGTGTAATTTCTGTGTTAACTTGCTTCATATAATTTGAAAGGAATATGAAGGTTATATTTTTTTTGAGTTTCACTTCTAAGGCATTCTGCTCCTCCTATTATATTTTGTTTTATATGTAAACTTTTGTAAGACCTTCCCCGATCCGTTAAACTGCCCTTCTGTCCTTACCACGGCCATTACCACGCTCCCGTCTCCTGCTATACACACTGTGGCTTGCGTATATTAAATGCCATGGATATCTGCACGCCGCTGGCCCCTCAACTTATCCACCAAGCCTGTGCCCTCAAAAAAAATGATGATGGTCCAACAATTCTGCCGCCTAGTTTTAAGGTTTCAGTGCCCCCGCAGCCGCGTGGCGCCGTGCCGCGCCTGGGCTCGAGGAAGGGCCCCCTCGACCCCAGCGAGGACGACTTGTGCACGGCGAGCCGGAGCTCTCCTCCCGGCCAAGGCTGATGTGCGGCGCACGACCTGCTACTTGCCCGCAGCCTGTATACGTTCACCGCGGGCGCGGCGTGTTTCAACACCACTGCTCCCCTCATAGTGCGGGCGAGCGGTATCTCAGGGTACTTGAGGGGTCCGGGCGGCCTCCTCTGGACGCAAGCTGCAATGGCCGGTCTGGCCATCTAACTTAATCAACATCAACTATATGGACATTCCAGATCAACTTTACTACCCTTTCTTGGGTATTCTACGGCAATTTTTGGTGGACTTAGAAAATTTTCCACAACTTTAAAAACTAAAGTTTTCCTTCTGAATTCAACTTCTACAAACATAAAAACTGTACTTCTCCAGTTACAACAAAAATTTTGAAACTGAATCAAACCTCATTACGAAAATCTTATAAATTCTTCAGCAATTAATCTTCATATCCACATCATAACTTGGACCTTGTCTCAAACAGATTTCATGTGTAACCCCTGGAGGAACTTTTGGGGGGGGGAGGTCTGTACCGGGCGGTACACCTCCACGCCGCTAATTTAAAATGTGCGCCAGTTGAAACTCCTCTGCTGGAGGAAGTCTGAACTTTATTGACGGTATTAATTTTCTACTTTCACAGAAGATGTCACTACCTGTAAATTTCGGAGTTTTAGAACTGTGTCATTTTTTATGTGTTTTTTTTTGCTTGAAGTAAGAAGTGTGAACTTTCTCTTCTAGAGGACACTACTGAAGAACTACAATAGTGCACCCTAGTGCGAAGAAAAATAACTGTTCTTTGGAGAAAATTTTATTTCAAAAGTTTGTTCTTTGTTAAATTTCTTTCTGTTATTGTTTAAGTTGGCTGTATACCCCTCTCTTTCCCCTTGTTTTGCATTTAACCAATCCCGAATTTCCGTTATTAATTTCTGACCAATCATAGGTATCTTCCCCCAACTTGAATATGTTGCTGTATCCTACCCAATAAAAAGTTTGTGGGAGGGTGTTTTCATTCCCCTAACACCTAGAACCTTCCGCGAGAGTATATAAACTGCTGATTTTAGGGTCTCTGCGCCACTTCTGTTCCATCTTTCTGTGTGTAAAGTACATAGCAGGGGGCGGGAAGCGCCTCTTTCTTCGGCAGCGGTCAACAACAAGGTAATGGCCAATTAATAACTTCTTTCTTTGCTAGCTCAGCAGTTTAACTCTCGGGGCGGGTCCGAAGTTTTCCATTATGTAACCTTCCGTAAAATGTAAAGAAATTGGTATCTATCCTATCTTGTAAACTGCATATCGGGATAGAGAGTGCTTAACCCTCTCGAGCTCCCAATCATATTGTTTTGAGGTGAACTTATTTTCTCAACCTATTCTTCGTTAACGTAAAACAAATTGTTCTTTTCTAAAGTCACCTCTGTAGTATGGGATTAGCCCTTGCATTAGTGGCCTAGAGCCGGATTAGGTTTTAAAAACAAGTGTATTAGGAGTGCAGATCGCCTCCTCTCAAATTGTTATTTTAGAGGTCATGTAATTACCCCTTTTCATTTAATAGACCTCAGTAGGTTGGGTATTTTACCCCTGTGTCTATGTCCAGTGAGGACAACTTGAAGGTGGAGTTCAGTGTGGCCTTTGAGAGGCTTAAAGTTGAGAGCGAGTGGCTCTTTTTGTAAATTGAGTGTTGTATGCCTCGTGGAGGCTTTTCAGTGTAATTTGGAGCTAGGGCTCCTAGGCATGAATGGGGTTTTCTGCCCCTCTGTTGAAACTTGTGTTTGGGGTAAAACCGAGCTGATTGCCCAAGCATTGTGTTTTCAGGGCTCGAAGCCCAAATCCTGTAAATATTGTAACTACCCTTTGACTTGCTACTTTGTACCTGCCATGCTTGTTATTTCTTTGTTTTTGAAAAGAAAATATAACCTTGTTAAATTTTAAATTAATTTTACTTTCGTAGTTTGAGACCCGTTCACACCCGCACCTTCTTTCACGCATAACTACCACAAAAACACGGTAACAATTATTATTATTATTATTTTATTATTATTATTATTATTCATTCTGAGGATCAGTGGTAAAGTGTTCACATTCAGGTACCAAGATCGTAGGTTCAAATCCAGCAGTTGCAATCGGATCTTGAGGGGCGGGATAATGTTCATTCGGCATTCCATGTCGTACGATATTACTACACGAAAGATCTCTGGTGATATATTTCGCTTTCATTTATGCACAGGATCACTAATACCTTCTTCCTCACTAACACTGCTGAAATCAGAGCCTAAAACATCAAATATGCTTTGAATTTCGCTATTACTGAGCATTTCGCGCGAGCAAGCAACTTCCTTCTCAGCCATCTTGTCAACAACAGAATACAGATTTCCCGATCAATATTTTAATCAATTCTCTTTGCCAAAGAAGCATACCAGAGCACTCTGGTGACACCTTGAGACACCAAGAACAGATTTCAATTAGAAATGTTTCCGGAAAAAGCCAACAGATTTCACAAATATCTCCAATATGCGACCTTGCATCCCGGCATACCAGTCCGCTTGTGGAGTCCTGGCCCAGCCGCTCGAGCGTGTACCAGTCCGCTTACGGGTGCATTGGGGTTAAGGAAAAGAAAACAAGACACGCAGCCAAATGACCAGTAGCTGTGAGCTTGCATCCGGGAGATAGTGGGTTTGAATCCCACTGTTGGCAGCTCTGAAGATGGTTTTCCTTGCATACCTGCCAACTTTTGAAAAGGGCTAACAGAAAAACTCACACGCGACAAAAAATCTAACGATTTTCGACATACCCCGGCATAGTACAATTTACGAACTTCATCGTGTAGATCCGTATTGATACAGTTATTGTGTAAAGCCTTTTTCAATTATAGCATATGTGCTTAATTTATCAAGGACAATGTGCATTGGTTGGGTGGACCAAAACCTAACACTGTTTCTTAGTACCCCAGCTTGACAAAAGTAATAATACTACTGGGCTACAAAATACAAGAATTCATGCTTTAAACAGGATATTTCAAAGAAATCATATCTACTTACATCATAGGCCAATGATTTGTAGATGAATATAACAATCAAGAAGAAATTCATGTTAAACAGCAGCAGGCGTGGTGAATATTAGTCTGGAGCATACATAACAGGACTTCTTTGAGAAATTAAGGACATATGCTATAATTGAAAAAGGCATTACACAATAAAACTAGTTTAAACCTAACACAGGCAAGAAATAATATAATACACACTGCACATCAAATGCCTTTTCATTCTACATTGCTATGGGATATGGTGAAAATAAACAGCATTACTCTAGAAATGTACTTATACTTAAGAAGTCCATCGGCTCCAAGAATTCTTGATATTTGTGCCCAACTGGAATCGCTTGCAGCATCGTGATTTGCAAACAAAGTGTCATCAACCTGAACTCATTCACCACCTCATCTGTAGTTTCATTCTCTTCCTTGTATAACATGATAGGAAACATTTCCAAGAATAAAATGAATGAAAGAAAACTGTGCATCTTAAATTTTGTCTAACCTAGCAATTTGAACATGCTTTAACACATCAACCTTGAGTGAAAACTTGTTGATGTAGTACAGGCAGCACAAAAGTAGTTTCTCACTGATGAAAAGAAGAGGGATTTATCTGTATCCTGGAGATCATTCGCTATGCTGGAAGACCGAATGCCAATAACTAACTCACCATCACTTAAATCCTTGTGTCCACCATGTGTAATATCATAATATCACACCCACATCTAAGGATGATACTTTAACCTTAGAATTTCCTTAAACCATGTCCATCTTAACATGTTAGTGGAGCTATACAGATCTTTCTCTGTGTAGTTCTGTGTTATGCTGTACACCTGATTTGTGTAGCTCCTTCTATTCTTAAAGGAATGTTTAAGACTAGGTCTGGTACCCAAGTTTTTAAAATCAACCCAAAGGAAAAACATTCCAAAACACAAATCTAAAGACATCCAAAACAAAATCAACACCATCTGGCTCAAAAATGTAATAAAACTAATGTATAGAAAAAAATCCCCATTAAACCTGCAACTTTACTGGGAACATTTGACCACTGCTCAATCATTATCACCTCTTGAATGGAATTCATACCAAAGACATATCACGCACAAATTACAGAACATGCTGGACAAAAAGCAAAATACCTTAAACCACAAGTTAGCATGTCTAATGGAAGAGAAAGCTAAATGCTTAAACCAAATCAGAAACAGAGAAACTCCCACCTCCTCATGGAACAACACTCCAACCACGATCAACTTGTCCAACACCACATTTCCGGACTATGAAATACATTTGTTTGACCAAGGCCTAAAATACAATTGGTCTAGTCCACACAAAGCTGAGGACATAATTACCACAATAGTGGAAGCTGAATCAAACATTAACAAACAAATTCTCTTTGACAGACAGAATGTGAGATAAGAGATAAAAAATAAATTACCCATTCTTGTAAAAGAAGTTTCTAACATCAATAATTTCACCTCACTAAAGCAAACCCATGAAAAAGGTGGACAGCAATAATGTTATAGTAACAAAAGCCGACAAAGGCAATACCATAGTCCTACTGAATAAACATGACTACATCCAAAAAACGGAGGATTTTTTTTCTGACAATTCTCACTCCATAATCTCTAAAGCTCCTACCTTAAAAACTCAACGTAGTCTAAAAACACTCCAAAAACACTCACCCTTCTTATTTAATGAACACGAATACCAAAAACTCATCAACATGAATCCCAAATTACCCACCGTCAGATCATTGCCAAAAATACATAAAAAAGACGTTCCCATTCGACCCATCATAAATAGCCTAAATAGTCCGACGTACAAAACTTCACAATTCCTCCAAAAATTTCTCAAGAAACATTTTACATTCCACAGCAAACACCCTACAAAAAACTCAATAGAACTATGTGAAACCTTAAATAAATTTAATTTACAACCTAACCACATAATGTGTTCCTTCGACATTACCAACATGTATGGAAATTCTAATTCCCTCCATGGGAACTTAGAATTTTCATTCGGAATTGCTAGGCGGGCAATAATTCCATTGTGGAGTTTTATCTCCCGTATGCAGTTATCAGATCCTGCCTCTTATAATGGGCTTCTGATAAGTTCACCTGCATACACCCCAGCGTCAGTGGGTAGGGTCTGACTCATCCCACTCTGATGAGTATAGTGTCAGACCTAAGACGAAATGCTGATTAATAGAGCAAACGCCTGAAAAGCCCTACATCTGATTACCAACATGTACTTGAACATTCCCGCTAAGGAAACTATAGAAATCATACAAAATAATCTTTCCAAACACAGCACCTTAAGTCTATCAGAAATAGAAGAATGCCTAAAACTGCTAAATTTCGTTCTTCATAACAATTATTTCACTTTTAACAACAAGATATACAAACAAGAAGGTCTAGCCATGGGAGATCCCATCTCGGGAATACTCGCTGAAATTTACATGGATAATCTCGAAAATAACAAAATAACAAATAGCATTAATGGATTGTGTCTTTGGCTACACTATGTCGATGACACACTAGCAATAATAGATAAAAGTTGCAACAATAGTGAAGACATATTAACCTACTTAAATAGCCTAGACAACTGCATCAAGTTCACCAAAGAGGATGAGGACAATAATTTAATCAATTTTCTCGACATTACAATTACTAGGACATTAAACAATTTTGATTTCCAAATTTACAGAATACCTTCGTTCACTCCCACAACCATCAAACAAAATCTCTTTACCCACAGTCACACAAACAAGCCTCATTTTACAGTTTAGTGTACAGAGCACTAAAAATTCCCACGTCAACCGCCAACTTGAAAAAAGAAATTAATACCATAAAAAAAAATAGCTAGTTTAAATGGATACAATCCCTCAGTCATACATAAAATAATCAATAAAGTGAAATTGAAATTAACCACGAACCTCTCCCCAATGGAAATAAACAAATCACAGTATGCAACTTTTACCTAAACGAATCCCATCATACATCAAACATTATGGAAACATGATATTAAGATAGCCTTTAAGACCCAAAATTCAAATCAAAAGTTATTCTTCAACCACAACATGATAAACTCGGACAACAATAAATTTTCGGGTTCCAGCATTTACATTCTGAAATGCGCCGAGTGCAATAGTTCGTACATCAGCAAACCGGAAGAAGCTTCACAATTAGATATGCAGAACATTGTAATGCCCAGAAACACAACAAACACTCAGCAATGAGCATCCATATGAAGGACACAGGACACAGTTTCACCACAATCGAACAAGGTCTCCAAATTTTAAAAAGACTGGATAAAGGCAGACTCATGACCGAGTTCGAAAATTTGTACATTTTCTTGGACCAAAAATACAACAGTATTAAAAACTTACATGATCCAATAGACAATCGAAGCCCTCTTTATGAATAATTAATAATTTTGTTCAATAAGTTAAATCTGTAGGACAAAAGACTTGTTGACATCCTCAAAACAACCTCTTCAAGCACCCCCACTAAGCCATTTAATTTATCACGCTCCTGTTCTCCCTTCAATACACACAACTCCTTCCGGCGCACCAATCACATGCCCACAGCCCCGCCGTCACAGGTCCACACCCCTCCACCAAAATGTCACACATACAACACGAAGAGCAAGACGTTAGAGACAGCCAGTGCTTCACAAACCTCTTAGCAATAAGGTAGCAGCCCAATAATACTTAAGGTAAGTTTTAACTTCGCAGTCTCATTTCTTTAATGCATTCATTCTTTCTCTTTTCCCATCACTTCACTCAACTAATTAAGGACTTACCTTCCTTTCAGATTTTCATATACATATGACAGCTCAATATTAATTACATCGCACAAATTTTGACTTTCGCCCATTCAACCAATAAACTGACATCTCATAATTCAACAACAGAAATACACGGAAAAGCTAAAAAATACTGGTCAACTGGGAAGATTTAACAACATTTCAACCACCCTCATTCAAGCCATTATTTCAACTTTTTTTTTTAACACAGGTTCATTTTGAATCAAATATCAACTGTTGTTTACATGCACTAGGCACTCCGTCTTCATAGAGAGTGTCCAACAGAGGTGCCCATGGATACTTCGGTGAACTATTTTGTTTGAGCCTAAAATACAATTAATCTACATAGACATAAAAGTTGAATTATGACGTAATGCAACATTTTTCACATGAGCTGGTCATAAATCACATACAAAATTTCATATCTTGAAGCTACTTCTGATTAAACTACATCAGGAACGTAATATTGAGGTCAAATAAAAAAAACTTTTATGGAAATTAATACAAATTTGGAATGCTTTTCCACATCATTTTACAATGTGAAATACGTGTACAGTAACTGTAAATTATATTGTTTTCTGCATTCATTCCCAGTTTTTGTATATAAATTTTAAACAGTCTTTGAATTTAGCATCAAACAAGATTTTAAACTACCGTTATTGTCAATACTGTATATATGACGGCCTTGTTTTATGTGAAAATTCACCAACGTGTTCACTAGTGTAACATTTTTTAATCAACTTGATACTTTGTTAATGATAAGATCTTGTAAACGTTTTTTAATGTATTCACTCATGCAACATATTTCCAACTAGATGTCTGGTAGAATTTTGAGGTATTGATATGACTGATGATGCCCCATAGAAGGGGCGAAACATGTCTCAACTATTTTAACGATGTTTAACTAATACATTAACATCTTGTACTGTATTGAATAGGTTGATGTTAAAATAAATATCATATATTATTACTAGATTTTTTCAATACGAAATAAATGATTTTCATTACTTGTAAGAATTAACTTTGCCGCTTTGTTCACCTGAATTTAGCAAGCCCTCAACAGAGGACAGATTAGGACAGTGCTTCTTTGCAGCAGCACTGTCTACTTGACAGAGACGAAAACAACCTGCTACTTGCTGCCGCCACCCTTGAGACAGAGAGTCTGTAACACGGAGCGGTGACAGACAGTCGTGTGACGAAAGACAGACATTGCACAAATGGATAGGTTCCCAAACACGAGGGGATGAACACTTCTACAACTTGCTTTATGTGAAAATCCATCAAATACCTTCTGCTGTAGTAACGCATCAGATGTCAAAGTTCATCAAACTTAATTCTGGTAAGTTTCTATAATTATTTAATTTTTTAGTTCTGTTACAACGATCCAACTTCCAAAACATTGTATTTCTATCCTACATTAGATGGTGTCAGAAGCTGTAAAATTAAAAACACATGTATTTAAATATTACAGGAACATGGAACAATATCGAGGATCCAGTGACGGATATGCCTCGTAGAACAAATAATGAGAATTATGAAGTTGACAACAAACTTTTTACCTGTAATCAGAGATGACTTGGATAAGGATCCGTATGCTGGCCATGCGTCAGACATTCACGGAAATGAATCTCCAACCATAATGTCCTCACTAGTCAGTCCTATGCCGGTTTTTATTGTAGGAGAGTAGACATATCTTTTCTCTTAATGAAATAAATGGGTGACCTTCCTGTTTTAAGAAACTATTTTATAAATTGTGTTTTTCCTCTTTTAACACCCAAAATTCACAATTTTATTTATGCTTTATTAATATGCATGTATATAAAATAGTAAAGCCAATTTCTAGCCACTTGAGCCACTCTAGAGAAAATTACTGTTACAGGCAAAACCAAATTCAACTGACTTTTGCTTTGGTTTTTGTGTGTCTTAGTGTTATATTTTCTATTTTTGGGTGATAACAAAGAACCTGTCGGTACTGAAAATATTTTTATTGCTCAAAGTCATGGGATTTCACCTCATTCAGTACCCACCCAGAGAAACAATGAATGTGGAGAGGAGACAAATCCTACCACTGGCACAGCTCTACCCAGAGAAAGTTCTCAACAGTCACCACCCAAGAAATGTAAGACATCCGGTCCAGCCGAGTGGAAGAGAAATATTCAAAAGAAAAGTCATCTCAAGCGAGAAAGTTATGAAACCCTGAGAGGAAAACAAGTAGCGCCAAGACCTACCAAAATTCTGAGGTGTATACACAAAGGTAACCATACATGTTTGAGTAAATTTTCAGAAGAAGAAAGATAAAAAATCTACAAACATTTCCGGAACCTGCCAACACTTTTTGAACAATGGCAATTTATCATTCGTCATGTCATTGAACAGTCAAAAAAAGGAAAACAACTAATGGATTTTCAAGATGTCATTTTTCCAAAACTTACACTCTCACCAAGGAAGGAGCGAAAGTTACTGCGTGGCAGGAGTTTTAAACATCTCTGAAGGTTTAGTCTGGGGAGCACTATGTAAAGTCAATAAACAAGGAATTTTACTTCTTGAGATGCGAGGGAAACACGAACCCAAGAACAAACTTAAGATGGAAGATGAATCATTCACCAGGGAACACATACTGTCTTTCCCGAGTGTAGAATCACACTACTATTGGAAGAAAAGTGAGTATAGATTTCTAGAACCTAACCTGAACATTACAAAAATGTATAACCTATACAAAGAGAGATGCACTGAATCAGAAAGAAGATGTGCGAAATTTGAAAAGTACAGAAGAATTTTCCGTGAATACAAAATTGCCTTCCATGTTCTTAAGGATCATTGCAAAACTTGTTCAAAATATGAAGGAAAAAAGAAAACAGCTGAATTAATTGAAGATGAGAAAGAATCATACAAGGAACATGTGGAGAGGAAAGAAGCTGCCCGAAATTTGTAATATATTATAAAGAGAAAGCAAAGAGTGACAAGACAATGTTGGCATTTCAATCTGATTTGCAAGCTGTGTTGAGCAAAGACATTAATATTACTTATCTAGACTCACAGAGCACACTGGTGCTATGCGGAAAATTGAATAGCTTCGCGCATCGCCATGTTGCGGGCACTTCAGTTTTGAACCCACGTGGTGATGTTTACAGTTTTTTGTATGTTTTTCATGGTTATTGCTATCGATTAGCAGATCTGTGGTTGTGTTATGTGATAAAGTGATAATTTGTAGTACTGGCAACTATTTTTAGTGATAAGTGCGAGCTTACATTGATTGGCGATATTAAAGGAGAGTAGGCCTAAGTGAAGCCGTAGGTGTGGAGTGGAGAAATATCACAAGTGAGTAGAAATTGAAATGTTACAAAATTACCATAATCGAAAATGGGCTACAGAGTAGTGGATTCAGGGATGTATGGATGTGGCATTCTCAATGTTTAGGCTTCTTCTTCTTCTTGGCGTTTTTCATTTCATTAGGGACAGTTCTTAAGAACTAAACAGCTATTCTGAAAAAGCGCACATTTTGTTCTTACAGACTGTGTGTCCGTATTAAAATTTCGATAAACACGGGCCTAGAATCCGAAAAATATGATTGATAAAGCTTCATAGTCCCATCTATTTTTAGGTCAAATTATGCTTCAGATTATTAACAATTATCAGAAAAAATGATTTATTGATATCATTATCCATGTTTTCACATCTTTATAATAAAAGAATTGTTAATTATGCTGTTCCAGAGAAGTTTGACTAGGCTGACTCTTACTTTGCACTAGAAAACACTAATCAAACTACCTATTTAACCGTTATATATGCTTAATATTCAAGCTCCTTTGTCTTCTTCCTTATGTGAATCATAATGTTCCTGTAATAGAAGAGTTAGAACATATTTTCAATTTTAATTTGTGCTCAGAAAATCTCCTTTCAGTTCGAGTTTATAAAATCAGCAGGGCTAACATTGGTATTTAAGGTGAGAATAGTATGAGAAGGAATTTTGCAACCTAAATGATATATTTTTCCTCTCTTAAATTTAACCAACTGGTAAAAATATATTTAATTCAGAGAAACTTAAACTAAGCTAGGTATTCTTTTAATTGTTAGATACATTTAGAATTATGAGGTAGAGTAGTAGTGTAATGAGTTTCTTCAAGAAGAATATTTTCAAAATGTAAAATAATGTAGTGAAATGTGAATGATTGCTGGCTCCATCACTCTGTTCTGAAATATATCACATGAGGTTCTATTTATGAAGCAGAAGAATATGTAATAAATCACTGGGAGAATGTTCTGTCATTGTACCAGGAATGGTTGAGAAAAAAAGGAGAAGACAGAAATATATACATTTCTTTGATTTCAAATATATGGCTAATATTTATAGACATATTGCTTAGAGATTTCCACTGAATAAGCCTGAACTTCTGTCGATGTGGCTTGTTGCTATTACATGAGACAAGTTTGTTCCAACTTATTCGCATAGACTATGTTCAATTCACTTCACAGATGCAAGTTTTTGGCAATCTGAAGGGAACAAAATTCTGAAAGATGTTGCAGTGCCAACACTGTTTGACTTTCCAGATCATCTACAAAAGGCACTTGAAGTTCAAGTAATTTGGATTAGATACTGTCATTACTTCATTTGAGACAGTATTAAGTAGTTTGAGACTCCCCTCCATAACCTTTTCGAACTGGCATGTGTGTTGCCATTTGGAAATTCTATGTCAATCGGCTTTCGCCAATATCCCCTTTGTTATGGTATGCCGCGCGCTGCTGAACGGAGTATTGGTCTGCGCCTACTGCGCGTGCGCGAGTGGTGTGACGCGAGCCTACTGCTGACTCCTAGCAACTACTTCCGAGGGAGTCGGCATGCTGTAGCCGCCATGGATGGACGTGAATGTGTGTGTTCCGCTATGCGGCGGGTGGTTGTGTTAAAACCCCCGTGAAATAATACTTAAGAGGGATTATCCCTTATTCCATTAGTTGCTGGCCTCCTACTGTTTCACTGGATTATGTTTTTGCTACGATAATTCTCCAGGATCCTTGGTGAACAACTTTAGTTCACGGCCTCGTGGTTGCCGGTCTTCAATAACAATGGCCAGGTTTGAACTTCTCAATTTTTCTGGACTCAAAGGTATGTAACTGATTTGGATTAAAGTAATTCTGGGGAAGCAAGAAGATTTATGTGTTTCGGTGTACTTCAAGATAACTGTAATAATAATAATAATATTAATAATAATAATAATAATATTTGGATTAAGACTTCCTCTTCGAAATTTGTGCTGGATATCGTGTGCGTCTGTGAACCATAGGAAACGGTTTCGGCAATTAGTCATTTTAGAATGCAGTTCGCACGGAGAAAGAAATGAGTATGTTTATCTTAAAATTTAAGTAAAGGTTTTTTTTGCACTTTATTGTACCATAAGGTGTGAACCAAGGTGCTGTTTCCAAGGTAGCGGGGTTAGCTTTCCTTCGGGTTCCTTGCCTTCCGGGATTTATTTCTCCTTACTTTGATCTTTTTTGCATTGTTTCTGGGATCTCCGTTTAATTTTAATTTATACCGTTGGTTTTACTTCTCATTTGTAGACGGTGCTTTGCTTGTCCGTTACGTGTTTGGGTAATTGTTGTGGGCTTTGTTTTTAACGGGGATTGTTGTTGGTTCGTGTGTGCTTCTTGGATGGAAATATTTTTGTTGCCTGGTATCGTTGGCATTTCTTTCATATAAAGTGATTTATTTCGGCCAACCTCTTTGTCGTTTCGTCTCGTTCCTTGTCTGGGCGAAATGTGTAACTTCTACCTTTATTTTCGTGTGCCCTTGGAAATTGACCTTGGTAAAAATTGGAACGAATTGTGGTAAAGTTAAAAGGCAACCGGCCTAAAGGTCATGGAACTACGGATTGTTTACTAAGCATGGTATTTGTTTTTCTCTTAAACGCGTGATCGATCACATTTAAATCAATATTTTAATTATCTTGTTTGAGGTATGGAGGTCACTGTTGTTTTTTCCTTGTTGATATTTACGGATTAGTTCCTTTATTATTTGTTAAATGAAGTCTACATTTTCTTATTTAAAGTTGCCTTGTTGGCTATTTATTTACTAATCATATTAATTTCTTGCAAGTTAATCCAATTACTGTTAATCGAGTATTTACTTTCTTTTAAACAACCTGGTTCAAGTCATTATCTGACTTTAATCTCCTTTTAATGATGAACCTAGGTCCGCTCTAGATATTATCTTTTTGAATTGTTACCTCTAATTTAAATGTCTATTAAAGTTTTCTTTCATATCACTTAAAAGTTGGTTTTCATTTACCACATTTGGTGCAGCGCTGCAACTATTTCTTTGTTTGGGTGTCCACGGGCCTTAAGCCGCTTTTCCTCCACGTTTTGGGTAAGTGTCTCTATTTTCTTCCTTTTGGGTAGTTTTAGTATCATGTTGTTTGCTGGTGTTGTTTTTATCCTTGAATTTTTTTGATGTACTGTGACTTCTTGTTTCACATTGTTGTGAGATGCCATACGAGTAACACGCGTGAGTTTAAGCTCGTGGAATTTAAGTGTTTTGGCAGGTGTAAACAATTGCGACAGTGCTGTAATTTGCCACAGTGCATCTATTTGTATCGTGGAATCAAGTACTATCAACAATTAGTTCGTTCTTTGTTCGAGTGCTGTGCAATTAGTGTAATAGTGAAATGGCGCCAGGAACGAAGAAGAATCAACAGCAGGCCGAGTGCAGGAGTGCCAACCCAACAGAAGACACCGTGAGGAAAATAATAGAAGAGACACTTCAGTCTAAGGTATTCGTGGAATTAATTGTGAGTACCATAGTGGACAAAATTACGGAGTGTGTGTTAAAGAGACTAGAGGAATCTGTTCAGTTCAATATAAATGCATGTGAGGACCTAAAGAATCAGATTGCCAAGAGAGACAAGGAACTCGCAGAACTTAAAGCGGAAGTGAAGTCAAATTATGATAATTTGGAACAATATCAGCGTAGAAATAACCTCCGCATATTTGGCATTCCGGAAGAGTCGAATGAGGACACGGACAATTTAGTATTAAATGTTGCACGTGACATTGGTGCCGACATAAAATTGACTGATATCGACAGGAGCCACAGATTGAAATAATAACATTAAGTTATTTATTAGACCACCTAATCAATACAAAATCGTCTTGGATGATTTACATAAATTTGTTAGAAATAATAACATTAAGTTATTTATTAGACCACCTAATTGATTAGGTGGTCTAATAAATAACTTAATGTTATTATTTCAATCAAATATCATCAATACGGACCAAAATGATATTTATTACATGTAAGGAGCCACAGAGTCGGGCTTAAAATCGGTAATAAACCCCGGCCTATTATCGTGAAGATGACAAGTTATCGCAGCAGGAAGGAGATATTCGCAAAGAAAAGGCATTTAAAAGGATCTCGTGTCACGATCCGGGAGGACCTTACGTCTGCCAGACTGACGGTTCTGAAGGCGGCTATCTCCAAGTTCGGCGTCAGAAATGTCTGGACCAGTGATGGAGTTATCCTGTTTAAGACCGCTGATGGCAGCATGCACCGCGCTACGCAGATGAGTGACATTCCATGAGCTTACTCATATCTAACCTGTGTTTAGTTTACTAACTCATAAGTTGGTAACCCTTTGTATTAAGTTTTGTTTCCTCTTCTAGGACACATACATATCTCTCTCTCTCTCTCTCTCTCTCCCCCCCCTTCACTGCTCTTGCATTCCACTCTGCTTGGCTGAACGGCTATAGTCTACCTGCTTGACCTTCACTAGCTCGTTAATTACGGTTCTCCACTGGACACTGACCTTGTCCCAACCCTCTGTACAAACTCCGTACTTACAGTAACTTCCTTCTTAGTAATAACTAACAGCTGACTTTAACCTTTTCCTGTGAATAGTCAGAATAGATCTAGAAGATGATTATGTAACATACCAACCTCTTTCAGAGACGAGAAGGGGCATCAAAGATTGCACGAGTAGATTGCAGAAGCATGCGGAAGGGAAAAGTACATTACAAATTTTTCATACTAATATTAGAAGCATAAGGAAAAATAAGAACAGTTTAGACGTTGTTTTGAAAGCATATGATCATAGGTTTGATGTCGTAATTTTAACAGAAAGTTGGTCACTGAGTAATGTAAATATAAGCAACCATGCCTTGTATAAATCTTATTACAATGAGGGTTCAGTTAACAAATGTGGTGGTGTTGTATTAATGGTAAAAAATGGTTTGGAGCACGAAATGGAAATTATTGAGTACGATGACTTTAAATTTCTCAGAGTAGTAATTAACTATGACAACAAGAAAGTAGCTATTACAGGAGTATATCGGTCACATGAATATCACAAACAGCGGTTTCTCAGTGCGTTAGATCATTATATCCAAGATAGATGCCATGTTGAAACCGAACTGATAATAGGGGACACAAATATAGACCTTTTAAATGAACACGACTGTGACGAATATCTCAACATGGTACAAGAAAGAAATTTTCAGTCCTTAATAAACAATCCTACTAGAGTATCTGGTACAAGTAAATCCTGTATTGATCATGCTTTGATTAAAAGTAGGTTGAGAAATGACGACATTCTGTCTATCATCTCTCAAAGTAAAATTTCAGATCATTATCCTATAATAGTAAGTCTCAACATTCAAAATGCCTCGGTCCCTAGTAATATACCAAATTTTCGACGTAACTGTTTTAAAATAGATCATTTTGAGCTTAAAAATCATTTAAGTAAAATAAATTGGGGAGACATCTTAAACAGCAGTGATTTAGATATCAAACTTGATAAATTCGTGAATACAATTAAAAGCTGCATGAGCCTGTCCACTGTTAAATTGAAATCAAAGGAAGTCAAAAGAACAGAATGGATTTCTTACGGTTTGGTAAAATCTATTCACACAAGAGACCGACTTTATCAACAATATTTAAAAAATAAGGATAACTTGGAAATTAAAGAACAGTACAGGAAATATAGGAACAAACTAAATGATCTAATTATGAAAACGAAAACTGAGTACTATAGGAATCTGATCAATCGCAATTCAAATAACCGGGGTAAGGTCTGGGGCATAGTCAATGAAATAACACAAAGGTCAGTTAGAAAAGAAGAGATCAAGGAAATCAGATATAAAGGTGAATCTGGAAAGATGACATAAATATTTCTAATAAATTTAACAATTATTTCATTAACGAAACCACTGAGAAAGCAAAGCATCACAGACAGATTTCCGACTCCACATTAAATATCGCTCGCAACCCTCATACTTGCTTCCTTGCACCGGTAACAGAATACGATCTGAAGAGATGTTTGAGTGAAGTACATGAAAACAAAGCTGTAGGAATAGACAATATTTCGGCTCGAATTATTAAAGAAAATATAGAGTCATTAAAGGAACCGTTGCTGAATATTATCAATGATTCCTTCACCTTAGGTTACTTTCCAAAACAGCTTAAAACAACAATAGTAAAACCTCTTCACAAGTCTGGAAATATTTGTGACATTATAAATTACAGACCCATTTCGATAACTACAACAATATCAAAAATATTCGAGAAATGCTTAAAGAACAATATTTACCAATTTTTAGAAAAACACCAAATACTTTCGCCCAGACAGTTTGGATTCATTAAAAATCTCGGAACGACTGATGCTATATCCGCCTTAACAAAGAGAATATACGAAAATCTTAATTCTTCTCTGCTCTCCACAGGGATATTTCTCGACCTTGAAAAGGCATTCGATAGTGTGTCACACCGCTTGCTCCTCTAGAAATTGGAAAAATACGGCTTTAGGGGTAATGTGCTGGATTTGCTTGAGAGTTACTTGACAGATCGAGTACAGTATGTCAAAATTAATCAACATCTAAGCACACCGATGAGGATAATAAAGGGTGTCCCACAAGGCACAGTATTAGGTCCTTTATTGTTTATTATATTTATTAATGATCTAGAGAAAACAATAGCAAATGCCGAACATACGCACGTCGTAACATATGCAGATGATACAGTCATTTATGTTGAGGGTGATAGCTGGAATCTCGTCAGACAGAGAGCAACTCGAGCACTGCTTAAAGTTCAAGCATGGTTAGATAATAATGAATTATTTCTAAACATTAAAAAGACAAAATTTATGAATTTTTCTGTAACAGATACACGAAACGATTTTAATGAATTAATTGTACACAACATCAACTGTAAATTTAATTGTAACTGCTACAAAATTTATAAAGTAAATAATGTTAAGTATTTGGGATTATTAATTGATTCGAACATGAAATGGAAAAGTCACATTACCGATTTAAGAAAGAAAATCAGAAGAACTGTTTATATATTTCATAACTTAAAATACATATCCAGTATAAAATTGTTAAGAGAGGTTTATTACGCTTTAGTTCAGTCTATTCTTAGCTACGGAATTTTGGCATGGGGAGGAGCCTACAAAAATGTAATCAATAAAATACAGGTTGTTCAAAACCTTATATTACGAATAATGTACCAGAAAGGAAGATTATACCCAAGTAGTCAATTATATGCTGAAGCAAATATATTTAATGTAAAACAGCTCTATGCCCTTGAAATATACAAATATATTAACAAAAACAAAAATATAATTGAGAACATTAAACATGAATATTCAACACGCAGTAAGATGAACCACCGTTGTATGTTATACAAACCCAAACTTAGCACAACAAAGCGCAATTTCTTGTACTTCATTCCAAAATTCTTTAATGTCCTTCCCGGTTCTTTACAAACTACTTTATTAGGTCAGAAAATGAGTCTGAAGTGTCTTAAATCCTTTGTCAGGGATAATAAAACTGTTATGGAAGAAATAACTAAATGAGAATATCACGTCACCATATCCAATTTCTATTCAGTGCTCCACCATGTGCTGTTGATCATATCCGTCATTCACTCATACCCATACTCGTATTTCAGGCATCATTTAAAATATATTTCTCACTATGTAATTAATATTCTAAATTACCACACACAAGGTTTCACCTTACGTGGTATTTTACTGATATCTACTCGACTCTGTTGAGGTTGGTGTGATTTTGTATAATAATAATAATAATAATAATAATAATAATAATAATAATAATAATAATAATAATAATAATAATAATAATAATATATTTAATGTGTGCAAGAGATAGTTAGAAGTTCAATTTATTTTAAGTATTAATATGTTGATAATAATAATACTACTACTTCTGTAATATATGTGGTTTAGTTATAAGATTAATATTTCTCAAGTAATAATGTTATTAGAAGAGTTATGTATATATAAAACAGAGTCCTGTAAATATGTAAACGACATGATGAATGAATAAATACTACTACTACTACTACTACTTTCCCCCTTGTTCTCTCTTGTGTTCGCTTAATCTACCCATTTGGGGCGGACACAATAGCAACCTTCACACCAGTCCCTCTCTCTCTCTCTTTCTCTCTCTCTCTCCTTCTCTCTCTTCCTTTTTTCCTCAGCTGGTGGGTAAGGTTATTAACCTCATCACCGCTAGGATTTTACCGGGGTCCTAGAGGGTGGTGCCGGTTAGAGTGGTAGCAGAGCGTGGTTGTTGTTGTTGTTGCTCTGCTGCCTTATCTTAGTTGTTTCTGCCTTGTGCAGCCTAATTTTCCTCCCCTTCCACCCTTGCTTGGTGCAGTGCTGTAGTGAATGTTGGTGAATGGAAATCAAAGACTAAGAAACTAAAAGTGTTATTGTCAATAACTATTGTGAAAGGGAGTGCAAGGATCTTGTGTAATTTTTAAAATTATTTTGTTCCATGTTTGCTACCATGGCGCGTGCCGTTACGAACCCCTCCTTCCTGCGTCGTGCCGAATTGGAGTACGAGTTATCCATTCGTGGCCTTGAACCTGCCCGTACTGTTGCTGAATGTGCTGCCTTGCTATCAGCCAACTCCCAGGTTCCCATTAACTTACTTATCATTGATAGGAGTCGAGTGGGTGAGTATCTTAATTTAATCTGTGAGAATCTTAACGAAATTAACATTATTCGTGAAGAATTTATCGAATTGCCTCCGTCCAAAGCCCAAGTAAACCGGCTGAGGGCCAGAGCTAACCACTACTCGGGCCGAATTCAGGACATATTATCCATTAAGCCTGATTCTGTTTTTGTGTCAGAATGTGCTAGATTGTTAACGGTGGTTTCTGGGATCACCTCTGATTTAGATTTGCTGTTAATTAACAGAGATATGGAGAATTGTTCTATTTCTACTAGTCTTAACCCTACTGTACCTACTCTGAGTGTCCCTTCCCACCAAATTGTGTCCTCGTCCCATGCCCAAGGTCTGTGTTGTGTGACAGCTCCTTTACTGGAAAGCTTAGTCTCTAAGCTAAATTCGGCGTCATCGCCTAACTGTTTAAAGGAATTTTTTCGCGGAGTGAAGTGCTTTTCTGTAAATTCTATCGACGAGTGTATTCGATTCCTACGGTTTCTGGTGGAGTTGACTGAGACTGGTAATGTGTACTCAGTCGATGATTTGGGGATTTTCCGCGCCCTCTTCCCTCATTGTGAAGGGATCCTAAAGAGGGAAATTTCTGAAGCTATCTCTAAAAATTTATCAATTAGCACCTTTCATGAACTAGTCCTTTCCAAATTTATTCCCTCTCTTGCTCTCCAAAGTCTTGTGCCCCAACACTGCTTCCGCACCCAGTTCCTGCATGAGAACCTACTAACTTATGTGCTAGATCTGCGATTCTTTTGCAAGGTTTTTAGAATTTCCGTCCCAGAAAGTGAAATGGTCTCTAGAATTTTAAAAGGAATATCTCCTGCGTATCGGTCCTATCTTTCCTTAACCCGTTGCCCTACTACCTTTCAAGAATTGGAAGAGGCCTGTTCCTTTGCTGAAGATGTCAAACATGGGGATGCCTCTAGACCTGTGAATTTTCCGCCCCCTTCTACTCCCAATTATCCCGTCCTTCCGTCAACACCTAAAGAAGGAAATGCCCGTAAATGTTACAACTGTGGGTCCCGAAATCATCTAGGAAATTCCTGTCCTGACGTTAGACGTGGTCCTAGCGCTTGCTGTTCCTGTGGCTCTAGACAGCATGTTAAAAAAAATTGCCCCTTGGTAGGCAGAAATGGTACTCAATGACTAGAAAGGAAAAGGGCAAGGTCTGCTCATACTAAAATTGTAAATCCTGAATCTCGTTAAAAACCTGTGTGTCCTCCTATGTGCAATAGTATTTCTGCTCATGCCCCCTCCTCTGGTACGTGCACGTTTGTCGAGGTCAATAATGAACCCGTAGATGCCCTTCTCGATACTGGAAGCGTAGTATGTTTGATGAATTATGCCTGGTATTGTCAAAAGAAATCCTCATGTAAACTTCCGGAAATAAAACCCACTAATCTAAGATGCGTTTCGGCTAATTGTCAGTTTTTAAATATTTTGGGTACTGTGAAGGTCAAGTTGAGGATTGGGAATTTCACTTGGAAGATCAAGTGCTTGGTGACATCTAATTTATCATGTAATATTATCCTGGGTACCAATTTTCTATCTTGGGCCGGTGTTGTTTTGGATCCTCAGTGTCGAAATTTCTTTTTTAAATTTTCCCCTGACTTGAAATTTGTATTGATTAACGTTCTCTTGAAAATGCCTAAAGTATTGTGTGTGGGTTACCCTGGGTCAGACGAATCTAGTGACATCGATCGGCTTGACCTGAATCATTTAGGAGATGGCGAAGCACGGCAAGTTCGTGATCTTTGCAAGGAATTTCCCGACGTGTTCACTAGCAAGTTAGGCTTGACCAACGTACTCGAGTATGATATTGAGTTGTCTGACCTGCAGCCTGTTCGATCCCCTCCTTACCGCCTTTCCCCACCCCGTATGTTGGAACTAAAGAAAATTGTTGAGCAACTGGAGAGAGACGGAGTGATCAGACCTTCCACTTCTCCATACGCGTCCCGTGTTCTTGGTACCCAAACCTTCCGGTGGTTATCGAGCTGTGATTGACTATAGGGCCCTAAATAGTAAGATTGTACTCCAATCTATTCCTCTACCCGACCTTCATACTTGTTTTGGATGGTTCTCGGGAGCGAAATTTTTCACTGTCCTGGATTTGAACCAGGCATATTACCAAGTGCCTTTATCGAAGAGATCCATTCCCCTCACTGCCTTCATCACCGACTGGAACTTGTACGAGTTCCTCAGGCTTCCGTTCGGGCTCAGTTGTGGAGCAGCCGTGTTGTCGAGGTTGCTAAATTCCATTCTCTCTGACATTAAGTTCAACTATGTCTTTAATTACCTGGACGATTTGGTAATTTATTCGAATACCTTCGAGGAACATATGGTGCACGTCAGGGAAGTATTACAACGGTTAAGGAAAGCCGGCCTTACAGTGAAGTTATCAAAGGTAGCTTTCGCCAGACCTAGCATGAATTTCTTGGGACATGTAGTTTCTTCTGAAGGCGTTTCCATTGATCATTCCAGAACTCAAGCCATTAGAGATTTTCCACCTCCCAAAGATGTCAAGGGCGTTGCTCGATTCGTTGGTATGGTCAATTTTTTTAGAAAATTCATCCCTAACTTTGCTGAGGTGGCTGCCCCGTTGAACGACCTTAGGAGAAAGAATGTAAAATTTACTTGGGGTAAAGCCCAGGAGGAAGCTTTCAATTCATTGAAGGTCGCATTGACTAATGCACCTTTGTTAGCTATTCCTAATTTTGAGAAGCATTTCATTGTCCAAAATGATGCCTCCGGGCGTGCTATTGCTGGCGTTCTGTTACAAGAACATGAAGACGGGCGTAGGCCGGTGGCTTACGTATCCAGGGTCCTCAATGATCTGGAATCCAAGTACTCCATTTATGAACTAGTGTCTAGCTGTGCTGTTTGCACTGAAAAAATTTCGATCATTCATTGAACATGTCAACTTTGATCTAGAGACCGATAATCAGGCTCTTTCTTGGGTGTTGAACTGACCAAAAAGGACCGGTAGGATAACTAGATGGGCATTACGGATCTCATCCTTTAATTTCAATGTTCGCCACATTCGTGGGTCAGAGAACGTCATTGCCGATGGCTCGAGCAGGATGTTTGAAGGTAATCCTTGTGCGGAAGCCAACCCGTGTGTCGATGAGCTTGCTGTCAATACCGTTGGAGTTAGTGCCATCCTCACCGATTCCCCGTTGCTGTACCAAGAAATTGGAGATCATCAAAAAACTGATCCGGATCTAAAAAGGATCATTGACACAATCAGTAGTGGGATCGAAGTAAAACCTTACTCCTTATCTAAGGGTGTTCTCTGTTGTAAGGGTCGGAAGGACCATAATTCCAAAATTGTCGTTCCAAAAGTTCTGGTATCTGTCATTTTCAAATATTACCACTGTTCTCCCCTTGGCGGTCATCTAGGAAATTTTAAAACTCGTCTGAAAATCAGGCAATTCTTTGTTTGGAAGAAAATGGATAGTGATATCAGGAACATGGTCACATGTTGTAAATCTTGCGCCGTCAGCAAACCTAATTTGAATAATCGGGTGGGATTATTGTCTTCATCACAAGCTTCACGCCCCACGGAGCGACTGTTCATCGATTTCGTAGGTCCCCTCCCCCGATCTTCCTTGGGAAACACCCACATTTTTGTCTGTATAGATGCCTTCTCCCGGTTCTGTTGGATCTTTCCCACCAGGTCCACTAATTCACGTACCTCTATCTCCTGTCTAAATTCCATCTTTGCATCGTTTGGCCCACCTAAGTTCTTAGTATCTGACAACGCGAGTTCTTTCACCAGTAACTCTTTCAAAAGGTATCTGTTTGAGTTGGGCATCTCCCATGTCACCACTACCCCATACTACCCAAATCCTTCTTATGCAGAGAGGTTGAATCGGAACTTAAAGTCTGCGTTGATAGCGTATCATCATGACAACCAGTCCAAATGGGACTCCTGTCTGCATTGGTTGGCCCATGCTTTTAATTCCGCTACTCATGAGTCTCATGGTAAGACGCCTATGTCTTTAATGTTTGGCTATACCCCGTACTCCCCTATGTCTAACCTTCTATGTATTGAAGATCTTCTCCCAGACCTATCTAGGCCTAATGATGTTCAAAAGATCTGGAACGAAGCGAAAAGGAATCTAGTTGTGTCATACGAAAAGGTCAAAAGGCAGTACGATAAAGGTAGGAAACCGTCAAAATTCAATATCGGTGATCTGGTGTATGTTAAGGGACACTGGGACTGAAATTTTGGCGAAATATATGTAAAATATTGATTTTCGGCTTTATCCATATTAATACACCCCTAACCCCCGCGGATCTGATAGCAGTGTTTTCATCCAAATTCCTCCATTTTTAAAGCTCTAGCGTAGCTTTTAAATGCCTGGCGTGCAGTCCTTTAAACACCCACTTTCGTTCGACTCACGATCAGCACACATTAGTGGTGTATTCAAGCAGATTTCACGATTTCATTTCATAAGAATAATTCAAAAAGGCCTCCTACATCTGTCGGTCTGCATTTTGCTGCTTTCTAGTGGAGGAAGTAGGCACTTATACTACGTAAACTATATAAGAACTACAAAAGATTGAAAAATCTGAATGAAAATTACAGGTGGTGGTGTGGCCTTGCATAATATATTGAGTAAATTTTTATGCCTATTTTCAAGGACAGTGATTACTTATTAAAGAAATATTTATTAGTTTCAACATTATTTATGACTTTCCGTACATACCGTGTGCAAATCCTGTTTGTTTACAAACAAGTTGTTTTCCAGTTTGATTGTGTTGAGGTATGCGAGTATTTTCTACTATTGTTTGGTGTTGTTCTGTGGTGAAATGCATACAATAAGTTCTCGATGGCGTAAGCCAAAATCCAAAAGTAGGAGAAAACAAGAAATTTCTTTGAGATTCTCAGCTGGCAATACAGGTTATGAGCATTGTCCATTATTTTAAAAAATTGTTTTTTTCTCTGTTTCACTTTTTCAGGCATTCAAAATGTTACACGCATCATAAATCTTATGATATTGCTTTCAAAATTTGCATGTATTATCTTCATTGCATTGACTATAAACCTGCGGATTGATTTTTGGATTGCACTTTTGGTCTGGCTGCAAAAAAATTTCAAACTTAAAAAATTGAAGATTTTTTGTAGATTAAAAACTTGGATATAAAAAAAATTATTTCTTCATACTCATTAACGCAATTCAAAAAAGAATCTGTAGGTTTCTTCCAATTGTATTAATGCAATAGAATATTACCTAAAAGTTACACTATCTTGATTGGTTTAATGCGGCAGACCTTTATAAATATTGAAGAATTTGCACATGAAAATGTATAAAATAATTAATATCTCAAGAACTAATCAACTTGCAATGCTCAAATTTACCACAGTGGTTTATGTTATGACTATTCATAAGCATACAAAATTTCAAAGCTGTACCTCAGTTTATATAGAATTTGGAAATTTCAGTCCCAGTGTCCCTTAAGTGCTACCCAATAAGTAAGGCCGTGAATAAGTTTTCGGCAAAACTTGTCCCTAGGTACCAAGGCCCGTGCACTGTGTTGGAGTTTTTGTCTCCGGTTTCTATTTTGGTAAGTGACCCTGTAGCAAAACGAATTAGGCGCGTTCATGTTTCTCAAATTAAACCCGGTTGATCTGGCAAGTTGTACCGCGTCTTCCGCTGGATGGATGCACCTTTGGTAACTGACCTGTATCGTTAGTGAACTTAGCACACATACTGTGGGATGGCGAGCGAGTCAATCTGGTCCTTTCTGTGCCTTGTGTTGGTGATTCTAATTTAGTACTCCTGGTATATTACTGTTTCTCGGTGTGGATCCTTGTAGTTAGAAATTGATTTTCCTTAATTGTCTTGTGATGGTGGTATAAATTCCTTAGGATAGATATCCAAGTTATCAAACCTTATGCTTATGTGGTGCGCTACCGAAGTTCCATTGGGGAAATCTAATGACATCTAACTTAAATTGTGCTTTGTTTCACCCTCTGTTTCTCTAGGTGTTTAGTATGCAATTTCAAAGACTTATTTCTTCAGTGGCTCCGCATCGGATTCCTTCCGCTGAACCCTTCGATCATCTTGTGACTTAATCATTGCTGAGCTATGGTGTGCTTGGGATGGAATGTAAGGGAGTGTGTCTGATGCCTGAGTGTTTACCATTTTGTCATCCTTTCATTGTGTACGTGTCTGAAGATGTGTGGTGCTTAGTCATGATTGGGTTGCTATTTGTGCCATTTTAGTATTGTACGATTTCTGATTGTGGTGTGTTACGATCTATTGGTGTCGGAAAAGTTCCCTACTTGCCTTCTGCATGGACTGCGTGTCTTAAAGGTGTTTCTTTTCCGGGTACTGATGTTTGTTTTCATCCATGATTGAGTGATCTGACACTTCTCCTTTGGGTACTCTTCGCGGCTGTTTTAAAGTGGTATTCTATGCGTGAACCCTCGATTTTATTTTACCTGTAACGGGTTTTTGGGCTGAATTTATCTTCCTAACCTTTTGATTTTGGGGGTCGTTTTGGGGTTATGCAGAAAATCTGGTTCCGATTTTTCTGTGGGCGTTCGGTTTGTGCACTCCTGCCAGCATTGTGGTTGTATCTCCTGTGTTGTAACTTGGTAATGTTGTTGTGAGTTGTTAGGATCTTTTTGAAAAGTGGACCGTTAGTAACGTAGGGTAATTTTCCTTATCTACCGGTTGGCGTATGGAGTTTTCGGTGGTACTGTCGGACTTCCTTCCTGAGGGTATTTCTCCTTTGTGCTTCTGTGGGATGGACCTAGTCCTTAATCTGTACCGGGTTTGCTGTTGTAATTTCTGCCTAGTATTGTGCTGATTTTGTTTAGTGGTCAGTGAGCACGCGTTGAGGATAGCTATCCTTTATCTCTCTATGAGTGACCCGTGTTGCTAGCTTGTCATTATTTATGTAATCGTGTTTGGGATTACGTTGGTTGGCTGTCAAGACACCTTGGTTGGGATGTGATTTGTCCTTTAATTTACCTCTGTGTCACGGTAGGTTTGGCTATTGGTTTTGAATCCACTACTCCGAGGAAGTACACCTTCGGGTGGGCAATACTTAGTTTTCTGTTGGCTCTGGGATTTTCGACTTGTTCTTCCTCACGCAGAATTAGGTTTGTGGTTACCTTTCTGTACCGCGTTGCCCCGTGCATTTATTTCTTGTAGTTGTACCTTGATGTAGCCGTTATGGATGACTGACTGATCGCGATTTTTCCATCTGGTAACCTATAGGAGTCTCCTGATTGCCCATCGATTCTACTGTTGCCTGTCTTACCTCTCTGTAACTCGAGTGGTTTCTGCGTCCCTTCTCTCTGATGGTTTTCCGTTGGTCTGTTCAAAATATTAGTTTTCTATGCTTGAGTCCTTCCCTGTGTTTTGTTGGTGAACAAGGATAAATTGCCGATCCCAGTGTGGTTTGTATTTTGCTCAACCCCTCGTTCTTGACCTTTGGACCGATTGACGAGTTCGCCACTCCGTGGTTGTGTGCGTGTCACTCCAGTATCTATAAGTGTAATTTGATAGGTCATTCATGTGCCCTCTTAGTTTAACTCCTGCTATTCTAAACCATATGTTCCAAGGACGTCTATTCTTTGGAGTGGTCCTGTACCTTTATTTATATAATTTTCATGGGATGTTTTGTGCTTGAGTAAAATTACTGCTTTCCCTTCCGTTATTTTCATGATCTATTCGGGATATCTGTTTTGTCCTGGTTGGTATTAAGTGTTGGTTTGTACCCTATGTTTCTATGTGCTCTTGTTAATTGATTCTCTACGTGCCCTTGCTAAGTATCCTTCGTGGTAGAGTAACATTGTATATTTTATGTAGTTTCCCGTTGATTTCTTAACTGTGGTTGAATGGACCCTTCTTTTCCTTCGGTGCTAAATTGGACCAAGTGGAAAGCTCTGGGCCTCAGCTAGTTGGTTGGTAACCAGCATAATGTAAAGTTAATTGGCAGATCTATCGATCCTGTAACTGAATACTCACCTGCTTTTAATTTCCTGGTTCGCCTTTTTTTCCCCTCTTCTTGCGGTTTTGCCCCCATCCGGGTCTTCCGGTGCGTTTCATTCCCCCGTTGTCACCTTTTTGCAACACGAGATCATGCATTTCCTTAATACCAAAGAAGATTTGTAAAGGTATTCGTGCATTAATTTACCACCGTGCTTTAGGAAATAACCTGGATGCGTGGACTAATAACCATGTGGTTGTCGTTTGATTTTGGTCAGTATATCTGTGATTAGTGTAAGAATTGCCAAACCTCAAAGGTGAACTGGTTCATGGGTCAAAAACTATATCATCGTGTGATGCCTTAAACCAAAGTATATCAGGTGCACCTGAAGATTTCGTGAACTCTGATCATTGAACTCTCTATCTAGTGAAAAACATTACTCTGGTGATTTCCTGAGTGCGCGATTAACGTTTCTGAACACTGATGTTAATCGCACCCCCCCAATTAACTTGAAAAGCAACGTAATATGGAACTGTGTCTTAAACTGTTAACCTGGTCATGTGGACTCCTAATTCAAAATAGTTTATCCTGGTGGTCGTTTTCTGTTGGACTACTTCACCCAAATTTAGGTTATGTATGACCACCACATCATCATCGAATTATGCTTGAGATTTGTCGTCTTTCGGGGCGGGAGGACTGAGACAGTATTAAGTAGTTTGAGACTCCCCTCCATAACCTTTTCGAACTGGCATGTGTGTTGCCATTTGGAAATTCTATGTCAATCGGCTTTCGCCAATATCCCCTTTGTTATGGTATGCCGCGCGCTGCTGAACGAGTATTGGTCTGCGCCTACTGCGCGTGCGCGAGTGGTGTGACGCGAGCCTACTGCTGACTCCTAGCAACTACTTCCGAGGGAGTCGGCATGCTGTAGCCGCCATGGATGGACGTGAATGTGTGTGTTCCGCTATGCGGCGGGTGGTTGTGTTAAAACCCCCGTGAAATAATTCTTAAGAGGGATTATCCCTTATTCCATTAGTTGCTGGCCTCCTACTGTTTCACTGGATTATGTTTTTGCTACGATAATTCTCCAGGATCCTTGGTGAACAACTTTAGTTCACGGCCTCGTGGTTGCCGGTCTTCAATAACAATGGCCAGGTTTGAACTTCTCAATTTTTCTGGACTCAAAGGTATGTAACTGATTTGGATTAAAGTAATTCTGGGGAAGCAAGAAGATTTATGTGTTTCGGCGTACTTCAAGATAACTGTAATAATAATAATAATATTAATAATAATAATAATAATAATAATATTTGGATTAAGACTTCCTCTTCGAAATTTGTGCTGGATATCGTGTGCGTCTGTGAACCATAGGAAACGGTTTCGGCAATTAGTCATTTTAGAATGCAGTTCGCACGGAGAAAGAAATGAGTATGTTTATCTTAAAATTTAAGTAAAGGTTTTTTTTGCACTTTATTGTACCATAAGGTGTGAACCAAGGTGCTGTTTCCAAGGTAGCGGGGTTAGCTTTCCTTCGGGTTCCTTGCCTTCCGGGATTTATTTCTCCTTACTTTGATCTTTTTTGCATTGTTTCTGGGATCTCCGTTTAATTTTAATTTATACCGTTGGTTTTACTTCTCATTTGTAGACGGTGCTTTGCTTGTCCGTTACGTGTTTGGGTAATTGTTGTGGGCTTTGTTTTTAACGGGGATTGTTGTTGGTTCGTGTGTGCTTCTTGGATGGAAATATTTTTGTTGCCTGGTATCGTTGGCATTTCTTTCATATAAAGTGATTTATTTCGGCCAACCTCTTTGTCGTTTCGTCTCGTTCCTTGTCTGGGCGAAATGTGTAACTTCTACCTTTATTTTCGTGTGCCCTTGGAAATTGCCCTTGGTAAAAATTGGAACGAATTGTGGTAAAGTTAAAAGGCAACCGGCCTAAAGGTCATGGAACTACGGATTGTTTACTAAGCATGGTATTTGTTTTTCTCTTAAACGCGTGATCGATCACATTTAAATCAATATTTTAATTATCTTGTTTGAGGTATGGAGGTCACGGTTGTTTTTTTCCTTGTTGATATTTACGGATTAGTTCCTTTATTATTTGTTAAATGAAGTCTACATTTTCTTATTTAAAGTTGCCTTGTTGGCTATTTATCTACTAATCATATTAATTTCTTGCAAGTTAATCCAATTACTGTTAATCAAGTATTTACTTTCTTTTAAACAACCTGGTTCAAGTCATTATCTGACTTTAATCTCCTTTTAATGATGAACCTAGGTCCGCTCTAGATATTATCTTTTTGAATTGTTACCTCTAATTTAAATGTCTATTAAAGTTTTCTTTCATATCACTTAAAAGTTGGTTTTCATTTACCACATTTGGTGCAGCGCTGCAACTATTTCTTTGTTTGGGTGTCCACGGGCCTTAAGCTGCTTTTCCTCCACGTTTTGGGTAAGTGTCTCTATTTTCTTCCTTTTGGGTAATTTTAGTATCATGTTGTTTGCTGGTGTTGTTTTTATCCTTGAATTTTTTTGATGTACTGTGACTTGTTGTTTCACTTTCCCCCTTGTTCTCTCTTGTGTTCGCTTAATCTACCCATTTGGGGCGGACACAATAGCAACCTTCACACCAGTCCCTCTCTCTCTCTATTTCTCTCTCTCTCTCTCTCTCTCTCTCTCTCTCTCTCTTTCTCTCTCTTCCTTTTTTGCTCAGCTGGTGGGTAAGGTTATTAACCTCATCACCGCTAGGATGTTACCGGGGTCCTAGAGGGTGGTGCCGGTTAGACATTTAAAAAAAAAAAAAAATTTTACATCAATGATAAGGTTTTTCTTATGGTAGACCCAATAGGCCTATATGTTTTTATTTATTTTTTTCAGACTGAAACGGCTCCCTGTAGGATTTTAAAAAGGAAGTTAGATTTTGGAGAGACAAATCAAGAGAATAACACCATAGATCCCAGTCCACGTAGCAGTTCAGTCAGTGCTGTTATACAGTGCATTTCATCTGAACACAATTATTTTAGTGCAGAAAGCCCCACAAAACATAAAAATCTCAGTATATCTCAGTAGATTTTAGATAGATATTTTCCAAACCATACAGAAATCATAATTGAAGGTATACTCATCCTGATATACTATTTCACATCATGGAAATAATGAAAATGAAAAATGTCATTCAAATGGAAATTAGTAAAGTAAGTAAAGTTACTTGTGATGAACACTGGGCATAGCTTTATTTTTTACAGATTTCTTCAGTCATGTACTTTTTCAACAATCTGTTCATAGCACTGAATAATATCTGCTGTGATTACTCATCAGAAAGAAAAGCATTCTATTTCACAGGTTTTCTTTTTGCCAATATTACAGATTCTTGCTTTTGATACAACTGTTTGTAAAAACTGTAAATACTGAAAGAATTGATGGATTACTGATGTTCTCCAGTCTCCTAAGTCACAGGTAAAAGATTGTTTTTCTCCTCATGATCTGGAAATCATACTAAAGTTGTAAACTGCTGTGATTTGAAAATGCCTTGGTATTTTCATGAAAGCTGAAGTACTGAGTGTAGGATTTAATTGCATGTGTTTATTCCGAATATGCAAACAAATCAGTTACAGACATGATCATTATAGTAGGCCTAATGTGAGCTATATATTCTTTCTTGAAGATTATTAATTTAATGTACTGGTATACAATGTTTTCTGTTTTTGGAGAGTGTTCTCTAAATTTAAGACGTGTTTATCTACGTAGGTATATATTTACTATCATTAGTAGTGTATTTTGAAGTCATCCAGTTTTCTAAATGTTGTTTTATTACATCTGTTACTTATAGGCTAGCTATCCAAATGATTTGTGGAGATTTGTTCAATAACAATGCAAATGTGTTCAGTTTGTATGCATAAGTATCATTTCCGTGTTATTACCGTCTTGGTATATTTATTGCGTGTATTCACGTTAGTCGGTGTAGGCTATGCCATTTATTATTAATGTATAAGGACCTGGGAATAGCTAAGTTTCCCTGATGCTTAGAATGAAACATTTCCGTGCGGATCTTCTGCTTCTGCTTTCTAAAGCAGCACCTTTTAAACATTTTATTTTTGATGTATCTAATGAACATCTTTTCTTACCACGTTATCCTGTATCGCAGGAATAAAAATAACCTGTCGACAGGTGTTTTCATTTGTGCGTAATTGAAGTTAATGCATGAATTCCACAATACGGTCTCCTCGGCGAGCTGTGGAGTGCCCGCAACATGGCGATACGCGCATGGACAGCTCTTCCCCAGTCACACGCTACTGCACAGCCAACGGTGTAGGGCCTTGGTGTTCAGTACCACCAAAGGAGCTCAAGGCCCTTTTTCAATGTACGGAAGCTGGCTGTTTATAATTTAACAGTTTACAATTTAGGTGACGCCTCAGTGGAATGTTTTATTTGGGACAAGACTGAAGGAAAGAGAGGAAGCGTGGAAATTTCAAGTAGCATTTACGCTTACCTCATGAAATATCCTAATGCGAAGACAGTAATTATGATGTCAGACAGCTGTGGAGGACAGCAAAAGAACACTGATTTCGTGTGTATGTATATAGAAGCAGTACAAAATCACCCAAAACTTCAGCAGATTGATCATATTTATTTTGAATCGGGGTATAATTTGATGGAATGTGACTCCATCCACCAAAAAATATTCATGTCTGCAAAAAAACTTCCAGTATACACTCCAGAAGGGTGGGTTCAACAGACAAGAAATGTACGCAAAAATCCAGCACCCTACAATGTTTCTGCATTTGTGCACGACGACTTCATTGATTTCAACCCAAAGAAAGCTAATTTTACAGCTGAGGAATATAATACTTCTTTGCCTTTCCAACAAACGGTGTGGTTACAAGTGATTATTTTCATTTTGACCATATTGAAATTCAATTATTAAATGTTAAACAATCAATTTATTGAAACCACCTATTCAATACTAGTTAAGTCTTTAGGACTATAACACTGTCATTATATTAAGTTTTAGTATGGTACATGTTTCGCCTGTCATTGCAGGCATCATCAGCCATGAAATCTATCTCCAAGTCAGAGCTCAGAGTGGATGCTATACTAGGATTATTCATAAATCAATATTTTTTAGATAACAATTTGCACTGAAGTACAAGACATTAGGTCATATTGGAGTGAACAAGCCATTCATGTCTAAGTTCTAATGTGACGTCCAACTCATGTTCACACCTAAGGGAAATAATATTAACTGTCAACTCTCAAAATGCCAGTAATGAGAACGGCATGATACAAGTGGGTTTAAAACATCTGTACATTCTTACAATCTATTAGGAGATTAACTTGTACTAGAACTATTCTTCAAGACTATTTTTTACACAATTTTCACTAATATGTATAACATATGGAACAATTTGGGAATGAACTGGTCGATCTTGTCTTAAAGTTCCAATGGGACGTCCTACTCATGTCCACGTCGAATGGAGATAATGCCGATACTGAGATGGCAATTGTAATCCATTGGAATCATAACATTTAAACATTTCTTTTTACATTTGTAGGAGAACAACGATAAGACATATCTTTAAATTTGTAGGAGATCAAACACGTTCAGCTTATATGGTTTTTGGAATGGTCTAAATATTCTATAGATCAACATCACTTCCTTGAAGAATGAGGATCAATATTAAAGTTAGGTGGTAAGAATGCAGGTAGAGAGCTAGATCGAGTTTCATTAAATAATGGATTATTACGTCTCCATATAAACATTCTGTATGTTGTTTATGTTGTGAAGCTTTTGAAGTTATTCCGTGTAAGCCTGAAGAGTAGTTCAACTGGATTCTGGATGTAAGTGTGCAGCTAGTGGGTGTGTTGAAATCTGTAGAATAAAACAAAAAAGTGTGGGAGTGCTATATTAGGATGGTTTATTAGTGGATTTGATATTCTTGACACTTACACTTTAGACGTTACGAGGAAGTCCGGTTGTGTTGCTTGTGTGAGGTGGTCTGAACAGTCGCTTTATCTCTGCTTCTCGTATTGTACGTATGTGTCATTGTTGGCCGGGAGTGAGTTGGGTGGAGCAAGCTGGGTGGGTTGGTACGAGTGGGAGAAGGGGTGTGGCTGGGCGAGGGAGCAATGGCTGCTGTTGATAAATGGGCATTATTGTTGGATTTATAGTTGAAGATTAAAAAAAAAAAAAGATTACTGTTTATGTTAAGAGATGACAGGTAAGTTAGGAATTTGTTCCGTGACTGGGCTCCTTGTTTCTATGGTGTCATTTAGATTTAGATTTTTATTGAAGTGTTGGTCTATAAAGATGCAGGTATTTTCAAATTCAGTCATTAGACTACCTTTATCATACCTGCCAACTTTACAAAACCAAAAATCAGGAGATTTTGGTATGAAAATCAGGAAAAACCAGGAGAAATCAGGAGATACAAGTGATCAAAACTGCTTATTCTACATGTCTTGCACAATACAGTACTACAATATATTTATAATACTTATTGTCTCAAAGCCCGATTTGCACTATAGGCTACAAGGCTAAAAATTACACATCTTTATTCCCTCACAGAAAGTATGTGAGTGAGATGATTGGTCCCTGATAAGCCTGCTGAAAATAGTATGAATGCATGTGTGAATCAGTCGTGCACTTAGATGCCATTAGGCTACTTAGCAAATGCATAGATTAATATATCGCACCAAGTGCACGTGCGATTATGCAAAGCGCAAGGCTATTTGGATCAAATAACTAGCTGATGAACCCGTGCTTCGCTACGGAATTCTCAGAAAGACTGTCCTTATAGTTTTCCCAACTAAAGTCAACATAGGTCATTGCAATGACGCCAGTATGAATGTTGCGATAAAAAGCAATGTTGTCATATGAAATATTTGATAAAATGAAAACAGCACATTTTCTCACTTTTAGCGAAATGTACTACGGTGTCGTTCTGAACAGTTCAAAAGTTTCAGAGCTAGAATGACCAGGCTGCAGACAGCCGCGAATACTCCTGTGTAATCATTCCGTTTAAGTGTGCACACTGCTCATTCCAATCACTGCCTCAGAGTAGTGATTGAATAGCTGGAATACTATGCTAATCCAGTGTGTTACGTACCAGTAGTATCAGAAAATTTGTGAACAAGAGGAATGGCATGCTAAAGAAGAGAGAGATCTAACTCCTTACTCCCCAGCTACTTCCCGCCAATATTCAGGCTGGCTGTTATACTCAATACGCAGCAGTAATCCTATCTATCGGAGATAAATAGCAGCAGAATACACAAAGCATATCACAACAAACAATGGTCAATGTAATGTTATTGCTGATCAATTTTATGAGCTTTCTATATTGGAGGCCATCACACTTAGTTTTCTTCCAAATCTGTGATTTAGAGCATCTAATGTCAGGTGAGTCCTCCTTTCTTTCATGACAACCTCTTGTGTTATTTAAGCAATTGTTCCTTCATGACTTTTTTCTCATTCTTATTCTTCACAATTTAATCACCATCACCACCAATATTATTGTAGTCGGTACGGTAAAACTTAATAACACAAATAATCGGAAATTGTATTCTCTGTAACTTTTGTTATGTAGTACTTTTCAATATGACCAGTAAGATAGGTAATTAAAAATTAAATTTTTGGCACCTTCCCCTAAACTACCATTTTGAACAGAGTGAATAAAATTCTGTTCACCCATTTTCACGTATCCCTGCGCTGACATGGACTTAGCAAAAAAATCCGAATCCATGAATATCTCTATCATCATAGCCGGTACGGTAAAAATGTTCAAGACGTAAATGATAGGAAATTTTATAATATATAACTTTAGTTATGTAGTATTTATCGATAGGGCTAATAATAACATAAATATTTGAGAATTAAATTTTCGGCCTTCCCCAACTACCATTTCACTCAGCGTGAATAAAATTATTTATGGCCTAGATTGTAGCGACTTATTCCCCGACGTTATATACCGATTTTCATTAAATTCTCTTTAGCCGTTTTCTCGTGATGAGCGTGCATACACACGTACGTACAGACAGACAGAAATTACGGAAAATTAAAACGTGCATATCCCCTTGTTACTATGGATGGTCGCGACCGGTACGCAAATATCATTCTTTTTAAATTCTGAGTAATGTACGGACAAAACTCTTGTTTTATTTATATTGAGATAAATAAAAATTAGTCTGAATTGTCTCTAAATGGCTCGTAAAATCTCTAGAAAAGTCACTAATCTGTCACTAAATTACTAAGAAACACTCAATATCTAGCGACGAGTCTCTAGAATCGACCAGACTGATGTGAACGAACACCAACATAGAACGCGAGAACGAGAGATTGACAATCGATACACGCGTCGCGATATAAAGGTTTCAATAAACATCGTACATTCGCGAACATTTCTCGCATTCATAAACGTCGATGTTTCGTTTGAAAGCGGCCAATGAGTGAAGGACTTCCGGCCACTGGCGTAAAAAAGCTGAAACGGCGGGATTTGAAAATAAATGTTTGAAGTTCACCAAAAAATAAGCTAAAATCGGGAGAAATAATAGAATAATCGGGAGGCGGGAAAAACTGTCGAAAATCGGGAGTCTCCCGCCTAAATCGGGAAAGTTGGTAGGTATGCTTTATTAATGATCTTGAAGATTTGAAGGTCCTGGTCTATGGTGGTGAAGTTATGCCCCGTTTCTTTCATACGAATACTCATAGTGGAGTGTTTGTTGTGCTTAGATGCGTTGTAATGCTCTAAATATCTTGTATGAAAGCTGCGTCCAGTTTGCCCAACATAAGAAAATTCACACTGGGCGCATTTGAGTCTATAAATTCCTGAATTAAATAGACTGGAAACATGTGTTTTTAGTAGAACAATAATTGTCAAATATTTAATTAATTATTTTGTTACTACTTGAAGGTGCCTTCAATTCCTAATGTACAAATGTTCTAATAAAAATATTAGTCACACATCTTATTTTCTTCAAATTTGTCTTATTATTAAGTACAATTGCATCTACATAATAGATCATTATTAGTAAAACAGGAACAGTTTTAGTGCAGAATGAATGTCTTACCACACTGATTACATCAACGAGAAGTTTAATAAACTCACTCAGGCAAAGTAACGAAACTGCTTTTTCTGGTCTAAAAGCTAACAGAAGAACAAAATACAAAACTATCCTTAAACATGAGTAAAACAAGAACAAATGTAGTGGAGAATCCGCACCTTACTACACTCATCATCAGCAGGAAGTTTAATAAACTCACTCAGGCAAAGTAACGAAACTGCTTTTTCCCCCCTAAAAATTAAGAAAAGCACAAAATGCAAAACTACCCTTAAGCATGATGGTAATTAAATTTTTTTCACAAATAAACAAAATTGTAAATACAAAAATAGATTTTACGTAAGCAAGTCAAACTTTCTTTTAGCTCTCCTGGAAAATGAACAATTTGCACATTTGCTCGTCTGCCATAGTGGGAACGATATGAATTATTATATATGAGGTCATTTGCTTTTGATTTCTGCACCCTGGTAACTTAAAATTCCCTGTTCTTGTGTTAACACTGTACTAAGATTTTGGTTTTGTTTTTTTCCATTTATCCTTGTCAATTAATTGTTAAACTACCAGTTCCTTCTTCTTCCTTGGGCTATTATTTCTAAATCAACCAATTATTTACTGATTTATTTATCGATTCCTGTGAGGGCTTGGGTAATACTCATACTCATATTTAAGTCTACTATTTCCAAAAACTAGGTCTTTTCCTTTCATGATAACAGTTTTGAACTAATCTCTATTTTTTTTTTTTTTTTTTTTTTAAAGAAGTGGTCATGATTGCAATGATCCACTATAAGCCACTCTCCACATATTTTCCGCTTTTAGGTAAGTTGCTTTGCTTCTTACTTATACTAATTTATTTCTGTTCCTTTTAGTTTACTGCTTCGAGTGTAGCGACTGTGTTGCAATTTATTGTTTGTTTTTTCTGGGTGTCAGTGTATTTGCACAGTGTGTGTTATTTTTTATCTTGCCTGATCTCTGTGTACTGTGATCCTTACTGTTATTGTGTTATTTATTTTCTGTCACCCGGTACGTTACTGTGTATTTTACTAAACTACCACTGTGCCATTTATATTTAATTTGGCCTGTCACAGTGTTAATTTGATCCCACTATTTGTGTCGTACATTACACACATACTGTGCAAAAGGCAAATTTTTCTCCCTTTCTTCATTTTAGTATACACGTAAAATCAACAGAATATGATTCTTTAAATGTCTGGAAGTACTGTTTCTTGCTGGATTTATTCATGATAATCGGAATAAAACGTATGAAAATGTCCAAGAACAAACTGAAACATCAAAAGGAACCTGGACCACTGAACGTCACGTAAAATTATAACAAACACTCAAGGCAGTAAAACACTTCATTAAAACATGTCAAAGCACACCAAGTCTTAAACAATTAAATAAACACGAGGCCAACCCCGTGAACAAGGAATATGCACATGGTAAAAAAACGTACACACACAGACACATGTGGAACGAATGTAATTCATCTTCTTCTTTATGACTTAATGGTCTTTGCTAACAGCAGTATACCCAGTCACTGGAACGAATGTAATTAGTCCAACGAATTTAGGAAACTGTGAAGCACGAAGTTATAACACAAAAACTCAAACACTTCAAAACAAATATCATAACTTTAACAGGCCAAAACATTCTTGATTTTAGTGCACGGAAATCAACAGAATATGATTCTTTAAATGTCTGGAAGTACTGTTCGTAAACAAAGAACAACACTTGTGTGGTCAAAGAATATAGATTAAATCACAATAAGCGAACGGAGCGGAGAGAATTTGCGGAGCAGAGCCTGTCAACACCTAAGATTCACATGGAAGAACTGTTATCCCAGCTTTAAATTCAATTCCAACAACGACACAAACATCACACGGTTAAAAATACCAATCATATCGAAGAATGAGTTATCGACTATCGTGGACTTGCCTTCGACCAAGATCAAGCGTACTTCGACCCACGCAAACAACTGATTGTATGGAAGTGGAGCGATTATCGAGTGTTGTCTCAAATTTTTGTCCGCGAAGTCGTAAAATGACACCGTCCATCCGTAAAACCATAAAATGCAACTTCTGTAAATTGGCAGGTATGTCCTTGGTGTCCCATTTTCACACCAGGCAAATGTCTGGGGCTGTACCTTAATTAAGGCCATGGCCTCTTCATTCCAACTCCTAGGCCTTTCCTATCCCATCCTTGCCATCAGACCTATCTGTGTCGGTGCTGTGACGTAAAGCCACTAGCAAAAAAAAAAAAAAAAAGACCAGTGTACAAGTCCATTTTCTCCAGAAGAGGTACAAAAAGGTTTGGACACACCCAGAAATGGTAAAGCTGCAGGACTTGATGGGATATACCCTGAACTTATAAAGAACTGTGGTCCAGCAACCAAACATTGGCTTGCTTCTTTCTTCAGTGATGTTCTGCCTCCTCTATTCAAAACAGCTAAAATTGTTATCCTGAAGCCACGCAAGGATCCCAAATCATCTCAAAGCTATAGACCTATATCTCTACTAAGTGTTACATATAAGCTTCTAGAAAGACTAATCCTCAATAGAATATCTCCTGCAATTGAACACCTTATTCCACTTGAGCAAGCTGGTTTTTGACATGGTCGAGACTGTAGTGATCAAGTTCTCGCTTTGACTTCCTTCCTTGAAGCAGGATTTGAGGGGAAAATGAAAAATCTGTGTTCCTTGATCTCACGGCTGCTTATGACACCATCAGGGCTATACCATGCCTTAAAATTTTCACCCTGATAAAAAATATGCTCAGTAACAGATTTTTTCAAATTCATACAGAAATGTCCATAGCAGATTCCAAAAACTTAATAATGGCTTGCACTGGGATATCTTGTCTCCCATTCTCTTCAACTTAAAACAGCCATGATCTCCCAGAAACCATATCTCGCAGTTCACCTATGCAGATGATATCAACCTCACCATACAAACAGACTTCAATGAGGCAGAAGACATTCTATCCCAAGACCTTGACAAGATGGGTGATTATTTCAAAAAATGGCACCTGAAACCTAGTCCACTAAAGACAGAGCTACACCTAAATAACAGGCTGAAAAACTATCAACCTACGATCAGGTTCAGAAACACCACACTGCAGTGTAATACCAACCCAAAATATCTTGGTGTAACTTTAGATAGATCCTTAACCTATCAACGCCATCTTGAGAAACTGGCTGCTAAGCTTAAAAGCCGTAACAGCTTGCTGAGTATACTAGCTGGTACTTCATGGGGCGCTGATGCATGCACACTACGAACAACTGCTCTAGCAATAGTATATTCACCAGCTGAATATTGCTCCTCTGTACGGCTCAATAGCTCCCACGCTAGTCTGGTTGATGTCCAACTGTTACCATTACTGAGCAACATTCAGCCTCCTCACATCAGGCGGCAAAGTGCCCTTGTTAGACTGTGGACCAGGATAGCAAAGAACAGTTACCTCCCAATACATCAGGATACAGATGCTGCAATGAGACTCAAGTCACGGAATCCTGCCTGGAAGACGGTAAAGGAATTACTGTAGTTAATACACATTTCAAGCTTGATGAAATATGGAAATCAAGGGTCTCAATCACACCCTCATGGCATTGTCAACATCAGGGATCCATCTACAGAGTTGCCTGGGTTCAAGCTTTCTCACTCCACCTGGACCACACTCAACAGAATACGCTGTGGAGTCGGAAGAAGTGCTTCTGCTCTGCATGAGTGGGGCTGGAAAGACTTTCCAGCTTGCGATTGTGGTGCCAAAGTGCAAACCATCCTGCAAATTCTGAAGGATTGCCTTCTGCGAGCTTTTGATGGTTCCATCGAGGACATTCACCGAGTGACCCCTGAGGCACTCTCTTGGCTGGAAGAGCTGTACATTCGTCTATAAGAGACTGAGAGACCCCCACATCCTTTTTAATGTGGAGTTTGTATATATATAATTTCTTTTTTTTTTTTTTTTCTGTGCCTGTTAAGAACTTGTACATAGTTGATTGTCAACTGTAGCATCATATGATAAATAAATAAATAAATAAATAAATAAATAAATAAATAAATAAATAAATAAATAAATAAATAAATAAATAAATAAATAAATAAATAAATAAAGCGCTAAACAAACAAAAACACGAGAGAACACATATACCACCGAGCTAAATTTCACTATATTTTCAGTAACCTTGTTACCCTTGTTACCAACGCAATAAAACTGTTACTACATCTTCTGCATAACAATACCATCATTAAAATCCATTGGTAGTATGAAAGAAACCATTTAACTTCTAGTTTGCAAAACTGCAGCCTATGTATCTGGCTGTTTATCTGACAGTCGTAGTACAGGGCCTTAGACCTAAAAAAGGCATAGAATAGGACGCATTGAGCTCAATAGCTGCAGTCCCATCCACTATTCGGGAGATAGCGGGTTTGAAGATGGTTTTCCGTGGTTTCCCATTTTCACACCAGGCAAATGCTGGAGCTGTACCTTAATTATAGCCACAGCCGCTTCCTTTACAGTCCTAGCCCTTTCCTGTCCCATCATTGCCACAAAACCTATCTGTGTCGGTGCGACATAAAGCGAATAGCAAAAAAAAGGATGCCTAGACCAGTGATATGGAAGTCCCTCCATGAATATCTCCAGATGCTGTACCACTACTGTAGCAGCTGAGTGTATGTTGGGGATGGCCATTCAGAATTGTTTAATACCAAACAGGGTGTCCAACAAGGGAGTGCACTCACACCATTGCTATTCATTACTGTCATGGACAGTATTCTTAAAATACTGAAAAGGGAACAAGATGGAGATCTACACACATTGATGTAGCCATCTGGGGAGAAACAGAGGCTGGATGAATGGATAGCAAAGTTCAAACAGTATCAGATGAAAGTTAGCACAACAAAAACTGTTGCTCTGAAAATGAGTAGGAAAGATATTGGCTGCCACATAAAGCTTAAAGGTGAAAATATTCAATGTGTACAGGTATTCAAATACCTCGGGAATATGATTTCCAGCAGGGGTACTGCAGATAAAGAAATAGTAAACAGAGTGTCTAGCAGTTCCAACTTCTACATTCTCGTAAGACATCTACTTTGTGATAAAGTGGCTACGTGATCCAAGAAGACTCTCTATAAGTCATACTTTGTGCCCATTCTCACATACAGTCTAGAAAGATGTACAATGAGAGAGAGAGAAGTTAGTAAAGTGTATGCATGTGAAATGACGTTCCTACGAACTAGCCTCCAAAAAACATGCAAGGACCCTGTTAGGAATAATGACATCAGAATGAAAGTAGACTTGATAGAGGAAAAGCTAAGAACTTCGAGACTAACATGGTACGGACATGGCACAAGAACACCACATATGCCTAGAAAGAATAGCTGAAGGAAGAAGGCCAGTGGGAAGACATAGGAAGAGACGGACACACCAGCTGAGAGAAGAGGAGGGAATTGGGAATCAGTGGTGTGGACAGACAACGATGGCGAAGGCTCGTCCAACACCACGCTGGGAGGGGTTACATGATGATGAATCTGCCGACGTAATGTCATGCTGTCCTAGTTTCAGCTTGACGTAACTGTTTATTACATAAAAACATACCTTCCGCTTCTGTCCACGAGGGAGATCCATCTTGCTGTAGAGTTCCAATGACTCGACTCCGGGCCAGACGTCGGGAGTGATAGAACCACACAGCTGGGAAATGAAGGTCAGTTGTTGCTGCTCCGTGTTCCCTTGCATGATAGGGCTCCTCGTCCACATCTCCGCCATGATACAGCCAGCACCCCACAAGTCAACTGGAGGACCATAGTTACGGTCGCCTAACAACAGCTCGGGCGGCCGATACCAGAGAGTTACAACACGGTTTGTGTACCTGTGAACAATATTATTTTATTATTATTATTTAGTCACATTTTATTATTTTCTGGTGTTTCCTGGTAGATCTCATTGAGATGAATCAAATTACAGCTCACTTGTCTCTACACACCAAGTTACTCAGCACAGTAACAGACAATCCATTGCTATTAACCATTTCGGTCATAATTTTTCATTTTTTAAGCAAAAATTTGAAACTTTGAAAATGAGTTACACTTATGTTTATTAACATTTGTACCAAAAACAATTACATGCAATAACTATAATACTAGATCTAGAGCATTCTATATACAGGACACTGTGACTATCATCATCACCAGGAGGACGAGGACGAGGAGGAGGAGGAGGCGGCCTACTACCTGATGTATGGAGAATGTTGCAGATGAAGCAGAGGAAGACAGTGAAGTGATGCCTCCAGTGTTGATGCAAGTGCAGCAGTGGATGTTTTACGCAGGTATCTTTCATCTGTAGAGGGGGTGAAAATAGTTTTCATAACCTTTATGAGCTTGAAAAACAAATAGAGGTCATAAGAAATAAGAAGTGTAAACAGAGATCTATTCTGGACTATTTTGGCAGGAAGCAGTAATTGTGTAGTTTTCCACCTGGAATAAATTTGTGTTAATGTTGTAAATACAGGTACAATAGCAGCAATTAAAATGTTTCATTCAGACAAAATATTGCATATTAGATAAGTCTATAGCCATTCTAAGAAAGTAACTACTGAATATTAAAAGAATATATTTCACAAATTTTTAACCACCTACCGGTAACCTTCTCCTGGGCAAAGGATGAGCAGAATTACAAAGACAGTGTAGTCAACCGTTAATAGTAATTAACTTACATGGACAGTAAATCGATTGAGACTGAAATACTCTATAAATTAATAATATGCATTTGTGTAACATTTACCTCCTTTTCCAGAACATTTTTATATACCGGTACTGTATGCCTGTACAGATTGTTTCCCACAATTTACACTTTCCCCCCTTTTAATAAAACATTTATTGCAGCAAAATAGCCCTACATTAGTGAAAGGTGTTATAACAATTTAACACTTGCACGATTGGTCGCATAGTCTCTGATTGATCTAGTCCTCTTGTTGCAGAATTCTAAGTGATATCGTTCACATAACTGTCCACATAATGTACACTTGCATGAGTTTGACGGTTCGTGGTATGTTGTGTTTTCGCAAATGACATGGTGGAATCCATGTACTGCAAGTCTTGTAAACACGTGCCTCGTCTCAAAATTTGCTGCTGTCCATGAACGATTGATCATGGCCCCAGTTCCATAGAATTCCGTGGGTACTTCTTCTCTTTTCCTTATTAGTGTTCTTAGTAGGTTCTCCAATGCTGTTGTGTTAGGTAGGGGGTACATTGTCCTTAAATCCTCTATGAGGAAAGTTTCCCGCGCGAGAAGGTAGACTAATCTGGATCTTGTTGTTTTTGCCACTCCCATTGCTCTTTTGATGTATGTTGCTTTAACTCTTTCCAGTGTTGCTAAGTTCTTTTCATTCAGGTGTGTCCATATAATTTCAATCCCATACGTAAGTATTGGAACGATTATCGATTTGAAGAGCGCCATTGCTGTGTCAAGATTTAGTGTTCTGATGAAGCTTATTTCGTTTATCGCTTTAATTGCTTGTGTCACTTTCTCTGTTGTGTGTGTAGTGAAGCATTTTGCAGACGGCTGGAGTGTTATCCCTAGATATTTGTATTCTTTGGTGATAGATATTATTTTCCCTTCTAAGGTGATTCTTGTCTATTTTGATATTTGCCCTCCTGATCTGAACACCATCATTTCCGTCTTCTCAGTGTTAATTACAAACTTGTGTTCAATGCACAATTTTCCCACTTTGTCTATAGTGTTCTGCAGTTTCTTTAAGCTTTTTGAGCCAATCATGATATCATCCGCATAGGCGTATGCTGCTACATCTTCATTTTGTGCAATTTCCATAATGTCCTTCGCTGCCAGGATGAACAGCAGAGGGCTTAGCGGGTCCCCTTGGAGTACACCATTTGTTTGAATTATTGGTTCTGAAAGGTCTAGGCTGTCCGAGATTCTTATCTTGTTCCATTCATTTATGGAGTTTATGATTCTTGTCCAGACGCTGTCTCTTCCCAGAGTTTCCTTGAGCTTCCTTTGTACTAATGCTCGGTCCAGGAGATCAAAGGCTTTTGTGAAGTCTATAAAGATTGTATAGTATTTTTCCTTCTTTTCGATGGCTTCCCATGTTATTTAGCAGTAGTTCCACCGCTGCGAGAGTGGATCTTCCTCTCCTAAACCCGAATGGAGGTTCTGGGAGGTGCTCTTCCACTGTGTCCCTTATTCTTTCTGTGATTAGTTTTGTGAATACCTTAAAAGGATTGTTTTCCAGGGCTATTCCTCTGTATTTGTGTTCTTCGGGTCTCCTTTCCCTTTGAAAATTACCTTTACTATTGATTGTCTCCACTGTTCTGGGACTTTGGCTGTTTCTATGCATTTATTGTAAAGTTTCATCCAAATTGGAGCTAGTAGATGAACCGTGTATTTCAGGTATTCATTGTATATCATATCTGGTCATGCAGCTTTTTTCTTTTTTGTGGATTCAATAATGTTTTGAACCTCAGATGTAGTAAGTGGAGACCATGCTGCCGTCCCATGCGTTGTATGCACTTGGTTGGTTTCCGGTGTTCTTTCTCTTCCTTTGCTGAGGGTGTCTTTGAAATGTCTTGTTCATTCCTCCATGCTGATATAGTGGGTCTTTGCCTGCTTTTGAGGGCGGATTGCTATAAATGGGTCTCTCCTGGCTTCCTCAACTATTCTTTTTCCTTCTTCTTCCTTGTATGTCGTTTTCTTCTCCCGTGTTAGTGTTTTGTAGTATCTTCTTTTCTCGGTGTATGTCCAATTTTAGTCGGTGTAGAGCTTGAAGCACCTCTTTCCTTAATAGGAAGCACTTTTGATTGAACCATGCTTTTGCTGTTCGCACTTTCCTGGGGCTGGTTGCTTGTGTTAAAAGAGTTTCTCCAGTTCATGCACTGCTTCCTCTGCATTTGAGTTGTCGATTAGTGTTTTGATTTGTTCCATCTGTTCTTGGCATTCTTCTACTTTTCTAACATCTAATCTCCTTGAGAGTGGTCTCGTTTCTTGTTTTTTCTTTGCCTTCCATTCACTTTGTATGTCGATACTCACTGGAATGTGTTTTCTTATTGGTGTGTGGTACGCGCACCAAAGTGGATTGATATCCTCTTTTATTTCTCCTCTTATGAGGGCGATGTCTATAGTGCTTTTGCCGTTGCAGCAAATATATGTAGGGACATTGGTGTCGTTTAGCAGGTTGAAACCTTCTTCTTGCAGTGAATTTATTACTAATTTTGTTTTGTGATTTGGTATGTCCAACCGACAATTTAAATCCCCTGCAATAACTAGAGGGATGTCTTTCTTGCTCTGTGTTATTTGTTGGCCCAATTCGTCTATTATATCTATAGCCGTTCCATTTGGCTGAAAGTAGGTTGCTAATATTGTGATGTATTTTGTCTCTATTAGAATGGAGAGGTTCTGCTCTGATGTAGATACAATTGGTGTTATTCACGGTTTAAGAAGGACTGTTATTCCTCCTTAGGGTCTTCCTCTTTCTCCTTCTTTCGCTAGCAGGTGTATGCTATAGTATTCCGGGTGCTGCCAATGGTCTGTGAGAAAGGTTTCTGTGAATATAGCTGCATCATATCCTTCAAGAAAGTCTGGTGGAGCTATGCATGCTGCGCTCTTTAATCCTTTTACGTTCCATAACATTATTTTCATGCTTCTTCTCCCATCGATTTCTCCAAGTCTGGTAATTTCCGAGAGCTTCTGAGTTGTTTTATTCAAGTGATGTACCTGTTTCTCTTCGAAAAGACCGAATAAAACAGTAGCGTCTAACTGTTACTCCTGTTGGTCAGAATTCCCTCTTGTTTGCACTTTCAAGGAAGTTGAAAGGTATTCCTACCTTGAAAGCTTTGGTGCTGTATCTTGTTTCTGTAATGTGAAAATGGGAACTAATATTTACTGGACATAACTGAATTATTACATCAAAGCATCTAAGTGTACTTATTTATTCATCTGTCATGTCGACTTGTGTATCCAGCCGTTATCTGTATTATCGGTCATTGTTGGAACTGTTTCCTAACTGTGGAAGTTACCAGACCAATTTAATTCAAGTTATCTATCCATTATTGTCAGGCATTTGACTGAACTCTGTAGTGCGCCGAATTATCATTTGTAACTTCTGTGCATTTTCGCGGTGCACGCATTGAATTATGGGACTGCCTCTCGGCTAGCTCGGTGTGAGCTCAGTAGTCGGCAGTAGTCAGCTTGCCGTTACTCTCCAAGATGGCTGTGTTGTATGGAGCTCCCAAGCAGACGGTTTGGCGAGAAGGGAAAGCTATTATAATGGAGCTTGACTCCGGCGGTTAAACATAATGTGAGGGCTAGGCCCTATTATTCCTTCAATGTTATCCAGTGTGCTCCAACCTTTTTTTGTTCTTAATGTAACATGTAAACTTGGTGCAGTGAGTAACCGTTATCGGCATGAAATGTTTTAAGTGTCTTGTAAGTTTGGATACCTTAACTCAAGTAAGTACTGAAAATTATAATTTATTGAAGGGATCCCAGTCGTTCAGGCACTAGTGTGAGTAATTTCATCTTGGACATGAGCAACATTATAAACGACTATTTTGGTATTGGTTAACCTTGTAAGCAAAATCTGATATATATTTGAAGTGAATGCATTTGAAAAAGAAAATTTAATGTAATGTAGGGAGCTCGAGGATCGCTAGTTATGCATCTATGAGGTGATATTTTGTGTAAGTGATTTTATCTTACGTTTTTGTCGGGGTGCATTTTTGCCAACTGTGTTTCTTGATATTCATTATGATGGCGATTATTATTATTATTATTATTATTATTATTATTACTTTTATTTTTTTGGTAATTCATTTCGGTGCGTGTTTTCTCCCTTAGTGTTGTCCTGTTTGGTTGATATTGCTGTCTAATTTTGTCCTATTGCCTTCGTGGCTGGTTATCTGTACGTAATGATTATCGCATTGTTACGGGCCTCAATTAATGACACCTCATATTCGCATCGTAGCGCATTCCACGGCCCCCTCTGTTCTAAAGTATGTAAATCGCTGGTGATTTAATTAAGTAAGGCTAATGTAAACTGGCACTATCACCTCTTGGATAAATGATAATTATTATTATTATTATTTTAATAACTTAAAATCTTAAAATTGAAATTTGCTGGTCGAAATTAAGTTTAATAATGGGACTTTTCTTTCGTTGTCTTATTATCTTTTCTCCCATTGTTTGGGTTCCTTGCTTTTGTCTTTATTACGTCATGTCACCCCTTCTTATCTTATCTGATGATACGTTAATATTTTGGGTGGCTTTGATGATTATTATGGGATCTTGGCTTCGCGTCGGTAACGGGTAGCTTCTGTTTGGTTTTCGGTGTCCTTTATTATTTTTATGAGTGCACCGTTAATTGTAAATTTCCTTGAATATACTTCATTTCGTTGGGGTTGCTGTGCACTATTATTTTATTGTGTTTTCATCTAGCTCGTTTCTTTAGTGTAATGTTTATTCGCGGTTGGAGCCACTAAATTTTCTTCTTTTTCGTGTGTCCTTGTGTGCGTCTTGTAACTTAGAATTTTGTAGTGTAGCAAATTTCAGTTTTAAAGTGTTTTTATATCGCGGGCCCGCATATCGGTTGCAACCAATTTTAATGTTTCTATATGTAAGGTAATGAGTTATTAATGAATTTTCAAACCTTAATTTCGGCGGAAGCCTATGTTTATGTGAGCTTCATTTTTCCTTAATTTCTACTTTATTTTAAAATACTGTTTTCCTCGTCTAGCTTGATTGCATTTTTAAATTTCAGAAAAAGAATTATATATTTTTTTATTGTTCTTATTTTATACCATTTTCAAATTACATTTGCTTAGTAAATTTTCTTCATTTCAAATTTATCTGGTGTGTCATTTAGTAGCTAGCAGTATTTACCTGGCAACCTGTCAAAGTTATGTAAGATCCTGGCTTTTTTAATTCTCGCTTTGCCTTCCACGCTTCATATTTTATGCTACTGCCTTTCGGTAAGTATTGTGCTTGTTTTCTTCTTGATGTTTGTGCTTTTCTTTTGAATGTTTGGTTTACTAATTGGTAAGGTTGCAGTAGTGAGTGGTAGCAATTCGCTGTGGTTTCTGTTATTGTTATTCTAACACCTTGATAAGTTGCCCAGGCCAACATTGCTAGTTGCTCAAAATAAAATAACTGGTATTTAAACTTGTATTTGTAAGACCAAGTGTAAAGTCTAATCTAACTGTTGTCTGTTTCATGTCAATCATGGAGTCTCGCCCCTTGCCAGTTCCTAGAATGTTGCGGAAGCTGGAGTTAAGCTATGAGGTGCAGATTCGTGGTAGGAAGCCATCCGGTACTATCCAGGGTGACGTAGAATTGCTTTCAGAAATTGCTGATCTCCCCATTGTTGTACCTGACATGTCAGAAGCAGAGATTGGTGAGTCTGTTTTGTTCATTACTGATGCCTTAGATGAAATAAGTGAATTAACTGAAGCCTTTAAAACATCTCAACCTTCAGAGTACCAGGTACAGAGACAAATAGCTCGTGTAACGCATTACACGAGTCGCCTCCAGGATCTGTTTACCTTAAAAATGGATCGGTCCACTCTGAACCAATGTACTGTGTTGCTAACTAGGGCTGTTAACATATCTGCTGATTTGAACGTCATCATGCAAACTCTTAAATTGGGAAGTATTAATATTAATGCTGGTTCTCAAGATAATGACCCCAATATTTCTGCTGCTCATGATTTTAACCAACCCATTTCTAGCTCTGTTTTGGGTAATCACTCATTAGCTGCTTTTCATGGCCAACCTGTATTATTGGTTGATAATCCTGGCATGCTAAGGTGCGATAATGTGAACCCTGTTTGTGATTTGCTTAAAGGGGTTAACAAGTTGTCCATTGATTCAATTGAGGAAACAGTGTCCTTTTTGAGATTACTGGTCGAGGTAAAAGAGACCGCAAATTGTTTTAAACTTAGCTCCTCCAGTGTATTCCGAACGCTATTTTCCCATTGTGTTGGTATCCTTAAATCTGAGATCTTAGAAGCTTGTTCGGGTGATACTACCTTGGACCAATTTCATGATGGAATTTTAAGGAAGTTTATACCTTTCAGAGCGCTCAAGGATTTAACAGCGAAATATTGTTTTCGGGTACAGTTGTATTCTGAAAGCCTGTTTAACTATGTCAATGACCTTAAGTTTTATTGTAATGTGTTCAGGCTATCTATTGATGAGGCAAATATGGTAGATAGTATAATGAGTGGTGTATCCCCTGAGTACCGTTCATACCTGTCCTTTAGGAAATGTCCTGAAACCTTTAGTGAGCTGAAAGTGGCTTGTATTAAGGCTGAAGAAGCCAAACATGGTGATAGTTGTAGACCTGTTAATGTACCCCCTCCAACTGGTCCTTCTCCTAGGCAGTCGTCTGGCCTGAACGCCAGTAGTTTAGGTGCTGTTTCAAAAAAATGTTTTGCTTGTGGGTCTAAAGACCATCTGAGGAACAAATGCCCATTGGTAAAGAGGAAGAATTTGCCTACTAGTAATTTTCCTAGCCCCCAATTTCAAGGCGTTGCTTACCCGGTGCCAAATTATCCACCTCCCTCTGCTAATTTCAACTTGAGTAATACTAATCAGCGCATCTGACTAGGTGAAAGTACTGATAACGCAAGCCCCTCCATGAGTAATTTGAATGACCATGATAATACTTATGTCTATGATAATGATGTTGTTTGTCCTGGTGACTGTAAAAGTATTTCAGGGAGTGTCCATTCTAAAATTCCGATTATTCCTGTAGAAATCAATAATGAGCCTACATTTGCACTAGTGGACTCTGGCAGTGTTACCTCTGCTATTAATTGGTCTTGGTTTTCTAAAAATCAATCTGTCTGTAAATTTCCGAACCTTGAGCTCCTTTCAACTGTGTTTCATGCCGCAAACGGCTCTGTCTTGGATGTTAAAGGTTATGTAAAGGTCAAAATTCGTATTAATCATTTCACCTGGAAATTTAAATTCATTGTGGTCGAAGGGTTATCGCATGATGTAATTCTTGGTTACGACTTTGCTGTTCACGTAGGATTAATTCTTGATGCCCATAATCGTTGTCTGTCTTTCAAGTTTTGTACAGACTATGCTCTGCCATTGGTCAATTATCTCCCTTGTTCTGGTAAACATCTCTGTTCTATTGATGCACACGACCAAGTTACTGAGGAAAAATGTGACCTGAGTCATTTAACTAGTGAACAAGCTCAACTGATACATGAATTGTGTGATGAATTTCCTGAGGTATTCACGGATAAGCTAGGGGTAACTAATGTGCTTGAGTATAAAATTGATGTGAGTGACACCATCCCTGTTCGATCTCCTCCCTATCGTCTATCTCCCCCACGTATGAAGGTTCTGAAAGAAATTATTGATAAGATGCTTGAGGAAGGAGTTATCAGGCCTTCAACTTCTGCTTATGCGTCCCCCATCTTCCTAGTCCCTAAGCCCCAAGGTGGCTTCAGGCCTGTGATCGACTACCGATCTCTCAATAAGAAGATTATCTTGCAATCTATTCCACTACCTGACTTGCATACTTGCTTTTCATTCTTCTATGGTGCTAAATTTTATTCTGTATTTGATCTCAATCAGGCGTATCACCAGATCCCTCTGGCCGAGGAAAGTAAGCATTTAACCGCATTCATCACGGACTGGAACTTATACGAGTACGAACGAATCCCGTTTGGCCTCAGTACGGGCGCAGCTGTGTTGTCGAGACTACTAGATTCCATATTGTCTGACATTAAGTTCAGGTTTGTGTACAATTATCTTGACGATGTCGTCGTGTACTCGGAAACCTTTGAGGAACACCTCTCTCATATCAGGGAAGTGGTTCGTCGCTTTAAGCAAGCTGGTCTCACTGTCAAGCGATCTAAAGTTTCCTTTGCGCAGCCTCGTATGTCTTTCCTGGGTCATATCGTATCACCTAATGGTGTAGCTGTGGACCAGAGTAGAACCCAAGCCATCTATGATTTTCCAGTACCTAAGGATCAGAAGGGAATAGCCCGCTTCGTTGGTATGGCCAATTTTTTCCGAAAATTTATCCCAAATTTTGCCCAAATTGCTGCTCCCCTTAATGCCCTTCGGCGTAAGGATGTTAAATTTGTCTGGAAGGAACCTCAACAAATTGCTTTTGATAAACTTAAATCTGCTCTGGCAAACGCACCTGGCTATTCCTAACTTCTCAAAACCTTTCATTATTCAAACTGATGCTTCTGGCTCTGCCGTTGCTGGTGTCCTCCTCCAAGAAGATGAGCTAGGTAGAAGACCCATTGCTTATGCCTCGCGTACCCTGAATTCTGATGAAATGAAGTATTCCATATACGAACTTGAATGTTTGGCCGTTATTTTTTCCCTTGAAAAGTTCCGCATGTATGTAGAACACTCTAAATTTCTTCTTGAAACTGACAATATGGCACTTAGTTGGGTATTAAATAGACCTAAGCGCACGGGTAGGTTGACCCGTTGGGCAATCCGCATTTCCGCCTTTAATTTTGATGTTCGCCACATCCGTGGTACTGAAAATGTTGTAGCTGATGGATTGAGTAGGATGTTTGGTGAAAAGCCTCTTCACCCTCCTGATTTTGATGTCAATTCCCTTCCTAACCATTCTGCATGCCAATCCAATTGCATTAATGCTATCTTGACTGACTCTCCGTTGCTGTTCCATGATATGTCAAAATTGCAAGCTAGTGATCCTGAAATTAGTTCTATTGTTAAACAACTTGAAGATGGTAACGTTGTTAAACCTTATAAGCTTGTTAACAATGTCCTATGTTGCAAGGCCAGACATGACAATAAGTACAAAATTGTGTGTCCTCAAATCCTCATCCCTGAAATCTTTAAGTATTACCATGACTCCCCCATGGGAGGACATTTAGGTGTTTTCAAAACTCGACAAAAGATACAAACGCATTTCATATGGAAGAATATGGATTTTCACATTAGGGAAATGGTCAAAGCTTGTAGACTGTGCAGTATAAGTAAACCTAGTTTGAATACCCGTGTTGGGTTGTTGTCCTCATCTCACCCTACTAAACCAATGGAGAGACTGTTCATTGATTATGTCGGAGCGTTCCCATTAAGCTCTAAAGGAAATCGATTCGCACTAGTGTGTGTTGACGGTTTTACCCGTTTTACTTGGATTTTCCCGACGAGAAAGATGGATGCTCAGACCACTATATCTTGTCTCAATTCGATCTTTTCTGTATTTGGTCCTCCTAAGTTTATTGTGTCTGACAATGCTAGATCCTTTGCATGTAACCTGTTTAGGAAGTTCTGTTTTGATCTCTCGATATCTCACGTCACCACTACTCCTTACTATCCCAACCCCAGTTTTGCTGAAAGAGTTAACCGCAACTTACGTGCTGCCCTCATTGCATACCATCATAACCAACAATCTAAATGGGATTCTTGTATTCATTGGCTTACTTATGCGTTTAATTCATCTGTTCACGAGTCTCATGGCCAAACACCCATGTCTTTAATGCTTGGATTTACCCCATTTTCCCCCATCTCTAATGTGCTTAACATTGATTCTCTCCTCCCTGATGATCCAGATCCGGAGGAGATTCGTAAAATGTGGAACAGAGCTAGAGCAAAACTTGTTGTTTCCTATGATAATGTGCAAAAGAAGTATGACAAAGGACGCAGGCCTACCAATCTATCTGTGGGTGACACTGTTTTTGTCAAGTCTTATCCTAGTAGTAAAGCTGTAAATAAATTTTCTGCTAAATTAGCAGCTCGTTATCACGGTCCTTGTACCGTATTAGAGTTCTTAACTCCAGTATCCTTGTTAGTTAACGACCCTATTGCCAAACGCATTAGACGTGTACACTTGAGTCAAATTAAGCCTACTTGATCAACAAAATTTTGTAAACATATTTATGGTCATGTAAACTGAATTCCTTAAAAATAGCGTTTATTATTTTCTTCAAAATTATGTAACTTACTCACACGCAAGATACATTGTCAGATATTACTATCGATGACAGACTATGTAAATTATTATGATTATAAACTTCAAGTGACATCAAAACTTATACATCTAAATTTTCAACGGTATCCTCCATCAGACATTTTCGAGTGCTACTTCGTTTCGGCTGTTCGAGTGATTAGTTATGTGCCATGCCACGACGCCATTAATGCCTGTGTTGTGTATTTCGACCTGCAAAATTATTTACGGTCTGTAGAACATTATTCTGTGCTCCGACATATTATGTTGCAGTTTGTGTTGCGCGCGCTTTTCCAACCATGCAACTACCTTAAGAGAGCAAGAATGTATGATACCTATGGTTGCCTACTACGCTCTGTACTGGTATGATAATCCTACTCTGTGTCATGTACTGTCAACTTGTGTGGTGTGTGATGAGACGCTGGCCACGTTGCATCCCATTCTGCTCACACTCAACATGTAATCTGCTAGTATTGTGTGAAGGTCAACATTCCTGCAACCAAGTAAGACCATTCCTTGTTATTTGAACCTGAAAAAAAAAAAAAATTTTGGTGTCTCTCTTCCTGTATCCAACGTATGAAGATTTGTTTGGACATTGAAATTATACCATTGGCATGCTATCCATTGTTTTGGACTTGCGCCTCCCCTGTGTTCTAGCTTCGGGAGGGGAGAACTGTAATGTGAAAATGGGAACTAATATTTACTGGACATAACTGAATTATTACATCAAAGCATCTAAGTGTATTTATTTATTCATCTGTCATGTCGACTTGTGTATCCAGCCGTTATCTGTATTATCGGTCATTGTTGGAACTGTTTCCTAACTGTGGAAGTTACCAGACCAATTTAATTCAAGTTATCTATCCATTATTGTCAGGCATTTGACTGAACTCTGTAGTGCGCCGAATTATCATTTGTAACTTCTGCGCATTTTCGCGGTGCACGCATTGAATTATGGGACTGCCTCTCGGCTAGCTCGGTGTGAGCTCAGTAGTCGGCAGTAGTCAGCTTGCCGTTACTCTCCAAGATGGCTGTGTTGTATGGAGCTCCCAAGCAGACGGTTTGGCGAGAAGGGAAAGCTATTATAATGGAGCTTGACTCCGGCGGTTAAACATAATGTGAGGGCTAGGCCCTATTATTCCTTCAATGTTATCCAGTGTGCTCCAACCCTTTTTTGTTCTTAATGTAACATGTAAACTTGGTGCAGTGAGTAACCGTTATCGGCATGAAATGTTTTAAGTGTCTTGTAAGTTTGGATACCTTAACTCAAGTAAGTACTGAAAATTATAATTTATTGAAGGGATCCCAGTCGTTCAGGCACTAGTGTGAGTAATTTCATCTTGGACATGAGCAACATTATAAACGACTATTTTGGTATTGGTTAACCTTGTAAGCAAAATCTGATATATATTTGAAGTGAATGCATTTGAAAAAGAAAATTTAATGTAATGTAGGGAGCTCGAGGATCGCTAGTTATGCATCTATGAGGTGATATTTTGTGTAAGTGATTTTATCTTACGTTTTTGTCGGGGTGCATTTTTGCCAACTGTGTTTCTTGATATTCATTATGATGGCGATTATTATTATTATTATTATTATTACTTTTATTTTTTTGGTAATTCATTTCGGTGCGTGTTTTCTCCCTTAGTGTTGTCCTGTTTGGTTGATACTGCTGTCTAATTTTGTCCTATTGCCTTCGTGGCTGGTTATCTGTACGTAATGATTATCGCATTGTTACGGGCCTCAATTAATGACACCTCATATTCGCATCGTAGCGCATTCCACGGCCCCCTCTGTTCTAAAGTATGTAAATCGCTGGTGATTTAATTAAGTAAGGCTAATGTAAACTGGCACTATCACCTCTTGGATAAATGATAATTATTATTATTATTATTTTAATAACTTAAAATCTTAAAATTGAAATTTGCTGGTCGAAATTAAGTTTAATAATGGGACTTTTCTTTCGTTGTCTTATTATCTTTTCTCCCATTGTTTGGGTTCCTTGCTTTTGTCTTTATTACGTCATGTCACCCCTTCTTATCTTATCTGATGATACGTTAATATTTTGGGTGGCTTTGATGATTATTATGGGATCTTGGCTTCGCGTCGGTAACGGGTAGCTTCTGTTTGGTTTTCGGTGTCCTTTATTATTTTTATGAGTGCACCGTTAATTGTAAATTTCCTTGAATATACTTCATTTTGTTGGGGTTGCTGTGCACTATTATTTTATTGTGTTTTCATCTAGCTCGTTTCTTTAGTGTAATGTTTATTCGCGGTTGGAGCCACTAAATTTTCTTCTTTTTCGTGTGTCCTTGTGTGCGTCTTGTAACTTAGAATTTTGTAGTGTAGCAAATTTCAGTTTTAAAGTGTTTTTATATCGCGGGCCCGCATATCGGTTGCAACCAATTTTAATGTTTCTATATGTAAGGTAATGAGTTATTAATGAATTTTCAAACCTTAATTTCGGCGGAAGCCTATGTTTATGTGAGCTTCATTTTTCCTTAATTTCTACTTTATTTTAAAATACTGTTTTCCTCGTCTAGCTTGATTGCATTTTTAAATTTCAGAAAAAGAATTATATATTTTTTTATTGTTCTTATTTTATACCATTTTCAAATTACATTTGCTTAGTAAATTTTCTTCATTTCAAATTTATCTGGTGTGTCATTTAGTAGCTAGCAGTATTTACCTGGCAACCTGTCAAAGTTATGTAAGATCCTGGCCTTTTTAATTCTCGCTTTGCCTTCCACGCTTCATATTTTATGCTACTGCCTTTCGGTAAGTATTGTGCTTGTTTTCTTCTTGATGTTTGTGCTTTTCTTTTGAATGTTTGGTTTACTAATTGGTAAGGTTGCAGTTTCTATCTCTTCGCAAGTAACGTTCTCTGCGATTCCCTTTTTGGCTAGGAATCTTTTTACGGCGTCTCTCGTTGTCTCCTGTTTTAGTCTTCCCATATACAGCCAGGCCCTCTCTTCTTCTGCTTGTAAGTCATCGTCCTTCGCTCCTGTACCGTTCATGGTTTGTTGCTGTCTCTCCGGGCATCTGTGCCTTTTGTGGGTTTGTTTTGTCCATTTTTCCTCTTCTTCATCCGTTGTCTGATTTTGTTCTTGGCGTTGATGCGATACTTCTGCATACGGCTGTTGTTCTTGCTCTCGGGTGGAGTGGTTTCCCCTTCCACTACTCTCCTCCGTGAGGCGGTTGATTCTCTCTCGTATGATGTCGTTCATATTTATTCTTACAAATTCCTGTGATACAGGGTTCTGCTGCTTTGTAGCTGCCATTTCCTCTTTAATCATATTTTTGGGAATTGTGTGTGATGTCTTCTATCATTGCTCTCATTTGATTGTTGATTTTTTCGGTAATTTTGTATTCTAGTGATCGATGTAGCTCAGGGTCCAGATCATCTGCCGTTTCTCCGGTAGGTGGCAGCGTGTGCTGAGTGCCTTTTGTTAAGTCTTGTTCTTGGTCGCTAGATGGCGCCTGTGTGGGTCGATTTGTGTGGTGGCGTGAGTACACTCGGTTTGTTCTATCTGTGGTAACACTTTTAGATGGGTTTGTTGTTGAAGTGGCAGTTTTGTGTAGTGTTACAGTTTGTTAAACTTAACCTCACTATTGCATGCAGAGATGAGAGGTGAATTTAATGCTCGAAAACTGATGGATTACCTCCACTGTTGTTAGCACCATAATGCCTACAGTACTGATATCTTCTTTCTTCCGTTTTGTCACATAATTGGTCGACATTGACTTTCTTTTAATCTTGATTTGCAACATTCACTAACACAACCTATTAAGAGTAAGCACTTTCTAAATATAAACGGATCAATATCACTATAGAAAAATAAATAAATACGATCCACTTAACATCATCGCCATATCATAAACATATATATATATACTGAATGACGTTACAAATCATGTTGTCTAGTTTCCGATACAAACAAACAAGCCACTTGCAATAGAGCTTAGTCGTCTAACCTTGATCTCTGCGTGTCTCTGCACATAATATAGGATGTGACCTTTCCCCCCTTTTACACCAGTATTCCTTGGTCCCTTGAAAAATGTAAAAGAGGGGTAAAACTGTAATGCCTACTGTCAGTCACACTGTCCTAGATCTAGCACGATAAAAACATCTGCTGCTGACCATTATATTGATTCATAGTTTCTAACAATGTGTCTTGAAAATATAAAGCCTATTTGAGCCCCCCCCCCCCAAAAAAAATATCTCCTTTTCTATAGCTATTCTAAGTATATAAACACGTTTCAAAGAAAGGTGGTTTTGTATAATCGATATATTTGATGTCACGGCATATTTAATTCATTGTTTACGCATATATTTCATACCTACAGAGGGCATAATGTACAATCCATAGAGGATGTTGTTTAAGGAACAGTATACTGGTAGGGCAAGAGCTTTTCAAAGATGATTATGGTGAATGGAAATCAATCATCCTATATCTAAGACATTATGACTGAAAGGGTTAACTGGGAGGCGATCTTGCGATGATATCAGCTACCATCATCACATCTTGTGCAATCATCCTAATAATACATAAACCATTCCCATGAGTAATACCTTTTGAGCTATAATAACTTTTTCTGTTACATCGATCTTTTGCTGGAGACCACCAACCCAAAACAATCACTGAAGCAACCACTGCAATCAACAGTTAGTTCCTTACCATGACGACTTGCTAGCTGTTGTTGCAGTTAGAAATCAAACCTTAAATTTGTGATCAACACCATTATTGCTGTACAGTAAAAACAGTTCAGGGAAGACTGGAAATGAGATTTATATCATTATTGTGATGTACTATATTTGGATATGTATTTGATTATAGACAGTGCCTGATAAACTACAGATGATAAATACGTGTGTTATAGTGCTTCATAAACTGCATCTGACAGTATCATATTTTAGTGCTTCACTATCAGCCAGAGCCAGAACTTGGAGATTTGTCAGGGGGGGCTAAGATCAGTTTGCCACCCCCATCCCCCTCCCTCACCATACCGCTAAAATATAATACCTCCGTAGGCTACTTTATTAAGATGCGGCAGTTGAAATTACACACCATGTGTATATTATTAAGAAGTTTTATTTATGAAAGTACTTATATTGATACACTTATACATATTAATACATACATTACACTTATATTGAAAAACACTTATATTAATACACTTATACATGACTAATACAAATAATTTGTTTGTAGTGTAACTCAATTGTAACTACGCAAAAATTTGTTACGTAATGCACCTCAAAACTGAATTCTTCGAGCCTTCTTAGCTGCAAATGTACTGATTATGTCGTCAAAGTTGATAAGGGATGCTCGTTTGTGTTCAATTGATACACAGTAGTTCGTTATAGTGAGTACAGCAGGTAACGAGAACTCCATTCTAGCAACGGCCTTTTTCTGTCCCTCCAAAATTCCTATATGAACTGTATATCGTCCTTCAGTTACAGCGAGAGCCCCATCACCGAGGCATCTGTTATTACGAACGATTAAGCGTGCGCGCGAATTTTTCCGTTACCGATATTTATACACCCCAGCGATGAAATTGCATGTGATCGATTACCTTCGGCATAGTTTCTTCGCTATGTGCACTAGCGAGTTCTCTCATCGACATTCGAAGGCGATGTCGGAGTCGATTAGTAATACTCGTCAACTGCTGTTCTGTAAAGAAAATTCGAAATGAAAGAGAAAATATTTTTGTAATAACATATCCGATACCGATTGTTAATTAGGCTCCATAAAATAAATTTCATTGTAAAGCCCGTATTGTCGTACGTATACTTTTTGAGGTTAAATCAATATTCCACCTTTACAGTACCAAAATATTTATTGTCTAATTATTTAGACAACATTTTTTAAAGTATGACGGGACATGTTTCGTCTAACTTGTAGACATCCTCAGCCGTAAAATATTCAAGAAATAGCAAACAATGACAAGGACAAAATAACACATTAAAATATTTATTATTCCAAGTTATGAGTCTCATTATGATAGCCGTATTGGAGTATATAATGTAAAAGTTTCAAACAAATTTATTTAAAAACCACCATTCCAGTACTTTAAAATCTCTAAGATACAAATACTACATACATGTTAAAATGGGACATGTTTTGCTTAGGCTTTGTAAGCATCTTCAGCCATACTTAATCTAAAGCTAAGTCAGGGCCCTGAACTGGGTTTCTCATTAAAGTATAATAATACAAGATAAAACAGTCATAAAATCTAGTTATGTGGAAAAAGCAATACTCAAATGCAAATAAAATTCAATAATGAACATGTCATAGTATTATATGTATATGGAATGAATACTAGCGTTCATCTAAAAAAGTACACATTATTTATTTGTAGAACGAGACAGTCATAATGATCTGACATACATTTGGATTGTACAGATTGTTTGACATTAATGAAGCGTGGATTAATTAAAAATGTTGAAAAATAAATCTTCGAGCATTGTTGAATGAGAATCAGGTACGTAGAATACAGTAAAGTTGTTGACTCCAAGTGGTTGCGTAATAAGGTCAAAATGCGCTTGAAGCATCAGTATAGAAGTGTTGTATCTCCTTCTAGAATAATCTTTGTAATAGATTGTAGTCGTGAGCTGTCTAGCATAGATTCAACAAATAGGGTGTTCAATAAAGCCTGAGATGTGGAAGAATTTGCAATGTAGTGCGTGTTGAAAACTGAAATGTGTAAGAAAATAAATGTAAGTTTTGAAGCATAGAGAACATTCTATTAATGGGTGGAAGTTTAACAACGTTTACCCCTAGTGTTGACAGAGAGGTGGCTGGTCTTGTTGGGTGTTTGAGACGATCTGGCAGTTGTTATTCTACTGCTACGTGTATTGTAGGGGTGTGTCTGTGAAGGCGGAGAATGAGTCAGGATAGGGGAGGTAGGCGGAGCATTGAGGAGATTAGGAGTAGGTGGAGGGGGTGTGGCATGATCAGTGACTTGGGAGTGGCTTTTGATGGTAGATTTTGTCGTTAAAAGTCAGAAAGGGCCTCGCAATGGGCGACCCAATTTCGGGTATTCTTGCCAATATTTTCATGGACAACCTAGAAACGAATAAGATAATTAACAGAATCAATGGTCTTCAATTGTGGCTGAGATTTGTAGATGACACATTCGTTATCATTGACAAACATCAAAATAACAGTGATAATATATTAAAGTACCTCAATGACCTTGACAATAATATCAAATTCACTAAAGAAGACGAATCCAATAATTCTCTGAATTTCTTGGATTTAAATTTAACAAGGGCTAAGGATAAATTTATATTCCAAATTTACAGGAAACCTTCGTCCGCTCCGTTGACTATAAAGAATGATTCTTTGTATCCACATTCTCATAAGCAGGCGACTTTTTACAGTTTAATTCTCAGGGCTCTAAAAATCCCACTGTCTAATGCTAATAGAAAGAATTTGGTTACATTATTGATCCAGCTGAACTCAACGGCTACAAACCAGATATGGTCAATAAAATTATAGGTAAAATCAAACTAAAAGCCGCTTCAAAATTAACTCCCGAAAAAACCCAAAAACACGAAATTTGCTGCTTTTATCTTTACTGACCCGGCTATATACCGTACAACCAATCCGCTAAAGAAATATGACGTCAAAATCGCGTATAAAACTCGTAACACGAATCGCAATATATTTTTTAACTCTAATACCGTAAATTCAATACACAATAAATTTTCGAATTCCGGAATTTATAGACTCGAATGCACCCAATGTAACTTTACCTATATAGGACAAACCGGACGCAGTTTCAAAACTAGATATTTAGAACATTACAATGCTTCAAAACATAGAAAATATTCCGCCATGAGCAATCATATGAAGGATACCGGCCATAACTTTACCACGATTGAACAAGACCTTCATATTATAAAACACATCAACAAGAGTAAACTGATGACCGAGTTTGAAAACGCTTACATTTTTCTAGACCAGCATTATAACATTAATAGTATCTAAATGATGTTCTTGACACAAATAGCCCATTAATTGAACAAATCCCTAAATTACTCACAGTCTTCAACATAAATACAAATCATTTCATGAAAATATTTAATTATAAACACATCAGCAATTTCCATAACGCAATAGTAGCCACTCCCAAGTCAGCGATTCACGCCACACACCCTCCACCTACTCCTGATGTCCTTAATGCTCCGCCTACCTCCCCTCTCCTGACTCATTCTCCGTCTTCACAGACACACCCCTACAATACACGTAGCAGTAGAATAACAACTGCCAGATCGTCTCAAACACCCAACAAGACCAGCCACCTCTCTGTCAACACTAGGGGTAAGCGTTGTTAAACTTCCACTCATTAATAGAATGTTCTCTATGCTTCAAAACTTACATTTATTTTCTTACACATTTCAGTTTTCAACATGCACTACATTGCAAATTCTCCCACATCTCAGGCTTTATTGAATACCCTATTTGTTGAATCTATGCTAGACAGCTCGCAACTACAATCTATTACAAAGATTATTCTAGAAGGAGACACAACACTTCTATACTGATGCTTCAAGCGCATTTTGACCTTATTACGCAACCACTTGGAGTCAACAACTCTACTGTATTCTATGTACCTGATTCTCATTCAACAATGCTCGAAGATTTATTTTTCAACATTTTTAATTAATCCACGCTTCATTAATGTCAAACAATCTGTACAATCCAAATGTATGTCAGATCATTATGACTGTCTCGTTCTACAAATAAATAATGTGTACTTTTTTAGATGAACGCTAGTATTCATTCCATATACATATAATACTATGACATGTTCATTATTGAATTTTATTTGCATTTGAGTATTGCTTTTTCCACATAACTAGATTTTATGACTGTTTTATCTTGTATTATTATACTTTAATGAGAAACCCAGTTCAGGGCCCTGACTTAGCTTTAGATTAAGTATGGCTGAAGATGCTTACAAAGCCTAAGCAAAACATGTCCCATTTTAACATGTATGTAGTATTTGTATCTTAGACTTAGAGATTTTAAAGTATTGGAATGGTGGTTTTTAAATAAATTTGTTGGAAACTTTTTACATTAACCTCTTAACATACCAATTATTTACAAAATTGTGATCTTTACTTACCTAATTTTTTTATTGTTAAAATGGGCTATTTATTGAAAACTAATGACAGTGGTAACAATAAAAATACATTTTTTCGAACTTAACAATGAAATATAAGCCACTGAAAAGTTCCTGCTTTAAAATCCCGAGTATACTCGTGATATTTTTTACGGGTTCTAAAATAAATAACACAGCACTAAACAGATGGCAAGTAATACAACAAGACACTCAATACTGTTCAAATGTTTGTGGCTATGTGAAATGCCCTAAAACAAGGATCAACACACAATGCTACATCGCTGGAAATCCGCGAAAACGAACTGACTTAGTCACCGACATCCACTACGGTTGAGTCAGAGACATCCGTTGGCAAAAATAGGACCCTAATGTAATAATTTCATAAACATCTGGCGGAAATATTGAGAAACAACAAGAAACGAGTATGTTCGGGCTTTTAAATTAGGTACAGAGCAATGAGCGACATTCCCGAGTATACTCAGGATATTATTTTATATAAATATATAAAACCCCGAGTATACTCGGGCTTTCATGTTAAGAGGTTAAAAATTCGGACCGCCGAATACGACAATTAAAATATTGAGAATGTTCTAGATTGTACCGACTGTTAACTCGTTAAAAATTAAGGCTGACTAAACAACCGCTTAATTTTGAGGCTAAATAATGCAATTAAGTAAGAATGGGATACACCTCGAGATATGGCTGATTTCAGAGGATATGACTCGCGTCTAGTTAAATTTCGGAAAGGCTATTTACATGTAAATTTTTCGCGAGAAGTTTATAATTTCTTTACATGCGTTTCAAATATGTTTTTATGATACATATACGGTTAGGTTAGGTGACGCCGTTTGAAGAAGAAACCTGAGTGTTTGCCACAGAAACCTCTGGAGTCATACCGTATTTCTCTTAATTCAAGACTTTTTCTCTTTCAGTATCTCATGTGAAAACTCAAGGGTTGTCTTGCATTCGCAACCTAACAGTAAGTTAAAGGATACCACTGGCAACCACCACGGTAACCACGCTGTTTCTTTTCACACGCGCACGCACACACAAAACTCGTTGATAATAAACGACCGCCTCTTTACTATATATCGCTAGCCGTGACAACCGGTTGTACAGTGCCTGTGTGTAACGTCACTGGATCTCAGGAAATAGTGAACAGAGAATGGCGTTCTATTAGCCTCTACAAAACGTTCCTCAAATCTGCAGAATGGCATCAAAACATGCGAGCCTTCGAATTCTTAGAAAGGCCATGGCTACTCAGTGCCCGAGTTATAACGCATCTATTGTACTTGACGCTTAGTAAAATTCAGTTTTATAGACAGCAGGAATATTTTTGTGATGGATAGTCGTACTGTAAAGATACGTGGAAAAGGTAATACCGGCAAATTTTCAACGGGTTCTTGTTGATAATATGATGCCAATTTTAAGTTAATGGTTATTAAACACTTGGAAATGTAGAATAATTGTGCAGCTGCAAGAAAATACGCATAGGCCTAATTAAAGCCAATATTTGGCTTAGCGTGAAGACAAAGAGCTAAACAAAATGCGTACTGTACAAAAAATGCATTCAATGGTCCGCCACAAGGACGCTTTAAAGAAGTCGAAGATGAAATTGTGAGCTATGTGCACAAAAAACGCAAGGGTGGAATGGCCATACCGTGGCGCAACAAACTCGTTCGTTGACTTTCAACGTCCACGATTAGGCCTATACATCGCTAGCCGCTGAATTTAGACGAACCCGGCAAGCAAGACGTGCGTGTAGCAGTAGCCAGTTATATCTGACGCAGAGTAAAATTAACAGTTTTATAGACCGCAAGAATAATTTCTTGATGGATCGTCGTATTGTAGAGACGCATGGCATGGAATAGGTATTGTCGGCAAATTTTCAACGGATTCTCTTCGGTATTATGATGCCAATTTTAACTTAATGGTCCTTGACCCCGCGGAAATAAAGAATAATTGCGCAGCCGCAAAAAAAAAAAAAAAAAAAAAAAAAAAAAAAAAAAAAAAAAAAAAAAAAAAAGAAGGCATGACGAGAAGTCAATGTTCGGCGTCTAAAAATGCATAGGCCTACTGTACAACAAAGGCATTCATATGATTTTACAAATTACTACTTGAGCCTGATTTAAATTCTTTGAGGGAAAAAGTGGGGTTCATCAGGGTTTCGGAGAAATACAGTACTGTATTTTTTCAGAATGAAATTAAACATACACTTTCAAGTAATATCTGTGCATTGTTTTACACCTATTTGTGATTGGCTGATGATGACCAAAAATACTGGCATTTCTAGGAGCTGGCTGTGCAAATACCTTTGTTTTCAGCCAAATTGTTCATATACCCTACAGAAACAGTTAACAGACAGTCGTAATATGTCAGGCGTATGAACTCGGAGGAGCACTGCCATCTGCATAATGTGGTCAGTCACACGGGTGAGCCTTATACTCTTTTCTGATCAGAGTCAGGTTTGATTAAATACTTTTCCATATAATCTATATAGTAAAATCTCATTAATTAAGTCCTACCAACTACAGAGGTATAACTCTGCTGTCACATGGCCTCAAAATCTACGAAACCATCCTTGAGAGCAGGATTAGAAAATATATTGAACCTACACTTGAGGAGGAACAACATGGATTTACACCTCATAGATTAACTAAAGGCCTCATTTTTGCCACCAGAATGCTGTATGAGAAGTATTGGGAGAAAGGTAAAACACTTATAACTGTTTTTCTGGACATCGAGAAAGCATACGACCATGTACCACGGAGACATATATGGGAATGTTTGAGACATAAGAAAGTGCCTGATGACATCATAGCACGAGTACAACAAATTATATGATGAAATCAAGTGTTGTGTCTACGTCCAGGATGGAAGGTCAGGTTGATTCGAAACAAAGAGTGGAGTACAGCAAGGAAGTTGTCTTTCGCCACTTCTCTTCATAATCTTAATGGATGAAGTTTTAAAAGCGGTTAAAAGAAATGATCCAACACCTAATGCCCTGGTTTTTGCTGATGATGTAATGGTATGGGGCGAGACAGAAGCGGAAGTACAAACTAGACTAGATCTCTGGCAAGAAGCAATTACAACCATAGGTCTCAAAATCAGGAAAACGAAGACAGTTGGCTTGGTGATGAGTAAAAACTCTCCAATTGTTCATCTAAGAATTGGAGGAGATGGATATTGTAGACAACTTCCAGTATTTAGGTAGTGTTCTGTCATTAGACAATACCATACATCAACAGATTAGGAACAGAATACAGAAAGCTTCCAAATTCTATCACGCTGTACGTCAAATACTTTGGGATGAAATATTTCCGTTAGTTTCCAAGATCAGCTTATACAAAATATATCTAGTACCTATATTGACGAATGGCCTAGAAGCAGCAACACTTACTGGACCAACAAAGAGTTGTCTTCAGGCAACAGAAATGAAGTTCCTCCGTTCTTGTCTACAAAAAACAAAAATGGATAAAATAAGGAAAGTGGATATCCGGCAACTGCTTGGATGGGAAAAAAGCTCGCTGGCGACTCTGGAAGTCAAGAGATTGCAATAGTATGATCACATGAAAAGAATGGTCCCTCACAGGACTCCTCAAACATACTTTGACCACAATGTTCCTGGAAAGAGACCAAGAGGAAGACCTCGTGATGTTTGGGAAAAACAGATATTGAAGGACCTTGAAATTAGAGATGTGAACTGGCGTCGCATATATGAGAAGCATCAGTGGATGGATAGGACAAACTGGAGGAGGCTCGTACACAACCGCATCTGGCTTGCTGGAGCGAAGAAATGATGATGATGATGATGATGAGGGATGCAAAAATTGGACTTCGGATTGCATAATTTAGAATTAACCGCCAACTCCTTATTCACAAATGCCAACCCTTCCGCGTCACAAAATATTCTAAGACCCGTTACTGCATGCAATTAACCTTGATTCACAGTTTAAACCTTTCAAATGCCATGGAAAAAATATATTTCCAAAATGAATTCATCCAACCAGGTGCATTTACAGTATTCAAGTAATGCACTTGGATAACTCATTGGTAACCATAACCTCATGCAATAAAAAAAGAAAAAAAGTATGATTCAAAGACGAGGAGAAATCTATACTAGCTCCCATGTGTAAGTGCTTTATTCATTGGATTACTGTGCTGTATGCATTTTAGATGCCTTGTACTTGCACGGGAAGTACCCGATACCCTCAAAACATCGTGGCTTATCGAACTTTCCTGTGACGAAGGAAGGAAGTTTCTTACTTCCGTCTGCATTACAACACAGTACAATGACTCTATCCTTGTACGATTTCCTGCCATGGCACTTCTCTCGTAATTCAGAAATGCCAACCCTTGCCGTTATACAAGTATTCGAAGACCCATTATTGCATTCAATCCCCTTGATTCTCAGTTTAAACCTTTTAAATGCCATGGAAAATACTATATCCAAAATGTATCCTACAAGGTGCATTTACATTATTAAAATAATGCACTTGGATAAAACACTGGTACACATAACTTCACGCAATGAAATAAAATAAACATGATTCAAAGAGGAGGACCAATTAGGCTGGCTCCCATGTGCAAATGCTTTATTTTTCGGTTTCCTTTAATGTTTACATTTTTAGATGCCTTATACTTGCACGGAAAGTGCCCAACGCCGTTAAAACGTTGTATATTCTCTAACTTTCATATGATGAGGGAAGGAGTCTCTCACTTCCGTGTGCATTGCAACACAGTACAGTGACCCCCACCCTTGTACAATTTCCCGGCTGGCACTTCTCTCCTTTAAAACCATATGTTGGTCTGGGCTCGGCATTAAAAAAATGCAGTTTCATCGGCATTGACAATATTTTGCCATTGAAGCTTTCACGGCCTGTACTTATAGACATGATACTGTATAGGCTTTTGGGCTTATGCCGTGTCAAGAAAATAAGGTGAAATGCTTTACGTTTCACAGAGAACTGTGCTCTGCGTCACCAGAAGAAAATCTTGACTGTCCACGAGAAAGGCATTTTAAACAATGACTCTCTTAAATTTAGACGTTATAACAGAAGTGGAAATGGCAAGTTCATTCACCATCAGATGGCTCCCCGGACGTGGCACAGCACTAGCGTTCGAAGCAGAAGCTGACGAACCATCAGAATCAGTCTAAGAGGTTCACATAACATATGACATTGATAGGTGTATAACACTGACACAAGCCTGGAATGAAACATCTGGCGATGAGGAACATACGAATTTGGAAAACAGTGAAACGAAATAACAATAGTGAAGGGACCGGGAAGGGAACTACCTACGTAAATTCTTAATGGCCGGCAACCAGGTATTACTTAATTGATAGCCAGTGTCCCTGTTGAAATTGTTAGGATTTCTACGTATTTCCACAGCTTCTCGTATAAGAGCACGAGCATCTTGGAACCTGACATCAGGACCCGACGATAGAGCGTGCTCAGCTATTACCGATTTGTCTGGTTGGTTGAGACGAATATTACATTCATGTTCCTTGATACGGGTACCAATCGACCGGCATGTTTGACCAATGTATACCTTACCACAAGTACAGGGAATTTCATATACCCCAGGATATAAAAGTGGGGACAATTTGTCCTTGGTTTTTCTCAGACTGCGAGCAATTTAACCCCTCAGCGTCGCAGCGATTTAAATAGCTTCCTACCCCACGGCCGGATGAGAGATTTCAACTAAGCGCGACTGAAATACATTGATTCACTTAAAGCGTTACTACAAGTATAAGAGTAGCCCGATTTTCACGAAATTTGGAATTCCTCATGACAGAACTATGTACATGCAGATAATTACATAATTCTTTCACATTTCCTTAGTAATTTAGTTCCGTGTGATAGAGTTCGAAGCACTCTTTGAGACAGGGACTCAAGTCACACTCCTGGAAGCAGTACACTGACGTCTTCTTTTCGCCGTGTTTTGAACACAGGATACAATGTCTCTGAGGTTTGGATTTCCAACTCTTGGGTGCTAATTTCCTGATAAAATATCTTTCCTGCAACCTTGGAACTGTATTATCTGATGCGCGCCGGCCTTGAATATTTCGTTCCCCTCCCGAGCGAGCGTATTTTGTAAACAAACCTTTCACCAGCTGAACCCGATAAGGTAATTGCTCAATATTTGTCTCTGTGACCTGTGTGAGTATTATTAGAGAATTTAGCAATCAGAATTCATCGTTGGAACCTTCTCTTTGACCCGTCTCTTACACGAAATTTCCAAGTACTGTTTCCTCCTCATAGTCACTCTCATCATTTACCACTGCTACATCATCTATTTCATTATCACTGCTGCTTATACTGTCACTACTACTTCCGACTAAACTTTCATCTGAATTATACAATATTTCAAGCACGTTACCGTCAGTCATACCACGGCTGAGCGCGGCGCGTCACACGGACTGATGAAGCTGCAGCAAGACCGAAAGCAACAGGACGAAACTGAATGAGGGGAATAACATTTATGACGAAACAAACCAACTCGATACATATTTCAGATAAAAGGTCGAGACAACGTCTTTCAAACGAGATATATACCATGAACAACTGGTTCTCGTATCGTATGACAGAAAGCAGCACTAACTGATGCCTACACAGAGCGCTCGTGGAGAGTTACGAAAATATTACAAGCTGAGAAATAAAGACAAATATACTAAATAAACCGCACTCCCAATGTACAAATAGAGCAAAGAACATCACACGAAAAGACAAACTTCTCAGATCATCTTTTCTTTATTGAAGCAAACAGACTTTTAAAAAAGCAAGAGATTAGTGCTCAGACTTATTTGACAAATAATTATCCTTGCAAAAACAACTACATTATAATGATTTTTCAATTCTTATTTACAACGCTGATAAACCCGAAAATGTCTTCTTGGAAACAAAACAAACCAAAACTCTTCGCGCTATAGCCGTAAATGTGAAACCATGTATGGGTCTATACCACGTATAGAGGTCGCGTCTACGGAAGAAAAGAGGGTCTATACCACATATAGAGGTCGGCGCTGAGGGGTTAAATGGCTGTGCCAAACACGGTTTTTATATTGTGTTTGCGGAGGTCCTTGCCAATTCGATCTGTGGTGTTGTGAATGTAAGGCAAGTAGGCATTTCCCTTCACTTCTTCCTTCTGTGAGCTTTGCTTGGTCATTTCTCTGGGAAGTAAGGCTCTATGAATCTGCAAATCACTGTAACCACTACCCTTGAACGTGACTTTGAGCGTGTCCATCTCCACCTGGATATTTGATGGCTCACAAATTCGCCTCGCCCTCTTGGCGAGTGTTGTGGGAATACCTTGTTTTTGTGTTGGATGATGGTGAGAATCTGCATGAAGATAGCGATTTGTGTGGGTAGGCTTACGATAGACGGTATGTCCTAAGGAGCCGTCCGGTTTCTTTCTTACTAGAACATCTAAGAAAGGAAGGCATCCGTCCGACACCATAGTGAATTTTATTGAAGGATGTTGCTGATTCAGGTGGTTTAGAAATGGATGAAGTTTCTCAGGACCTTCTGTCCAGACCACAAATGCATCATCAACATACCTCCACCATATCATAGGTCTGACGGGCGCCGAAGCAATAACCTCCTCCTCAAAAGGCTCCATAAAGAAATTACCCCTACGGGCGAAAGTGGGCTTCCCATAGCCACTCCATCCGTCTGTTCGTAAAACTTCCCACCCAACAAGAAATAGCTGGAAGTCATGCAGTAGTAAAATAGCTTAGTAATGTCCTCAGGGTATAGGTGTTCAATGAGAGACATGACCGAGTCAATCGGCACTTTAGTGAACAAGGACTCCACAGCGATACTCTCCAAAAGTGCATTCGGTTGAAGGGTTATGGTTGACAGCTTGTTGATGAAACATAGAGAATTTCACCTTATTTTCTTGACACGGCTTAAGCCCAAAAGCCTATACAGTATCACTGACAATATTGTTCGGTACATATGAATTGATCAGACGAGCCACGCTTTTTTCGCCAACTGTCGGCACCGCCAGTGTTCGCGGATTCTGCTTCTCCGCACACTGCCTGCTACGTGATATTGTGACGTTCCTTAATACTACAAAGACGGGGGATCATTTTTGACCCTTTTATGAATTCAAAACTCTTCTGTTGCCAAAATTTATCTTAGATTTCATTCAGACTATATGACTTTTCATCACATAGGCTTTATTTACTGTCGTTAAAATTTGGATGCTCCAGCCCTAACAGAAGGGTCACCGTATTAGATTTTACAAGAACTTGCATCATATTTGCATAACTTTGCGTCAATTTTGTTTCCTATGCAAGATGCAAACTGTTAGCTTCTTCCCTCACTCCACTCCATCTGCTACCTTTACCTGTTTACCACCTCCGCACTCCAACGTGAGTCAAGGTTAGAACAAATCTGCCATCCTGCCATTCACAGTAAGGAGCTTGTAAAACCTGTAGTTTGTTGTAGTTTTCTTACTGAGGTTTTTATTGTCATTGTTTTGTGAATGATTCCTCAAATATGGAGCACAGAAGGTGTTTGAGACCAGACGATATAACAGTTTCTATCCAGGAACTAAGTAAAGGTGACTCTGGGGATGAGTCAGGTCCAGCACCACATGGAAAATTAATTATTGTTGATGGGTGCATCACAAGCACATAGAGACTCTTCATGGATGAAATTATCCTCGAAAACATATGTAAATGTATGGAAACAAAGGCTGAAAGGCAGCTACAATGTAAGAACTGGTGTGTGATTATAGATGAACTTGATGCATTTCTAGGTATATGGTATGCTCGTGGGCGCAATTTGTGCGAGAACCCTGGATTTGAAATCACTCTGGTCCAAAAAGTGGGGACTTGAATTGTATAAGAATGCTATGTACTGAGATCATTTTATAGAAATTTTGAGATTCTTGAGGTCCGATATCAGATGCTCAAAGGCAGAGAAACTTAAAACCAATATGTTTGCCCTGATATCAGAAGTATGGGAAAGGTTTATTTCAAATCGTCAGATTTGCTATAAACCTGGAGCTTGGTTTACAATTGATGAGCAGCTGATCCCCAGCAAAACTTGCTGTTATTTTTGTAATTTATGGCATCCAAGCCCGACAAATATGGGCAGAAATTCTAGACAGCCATGGATAAAGAATCAAAATACATCTTGAATGTATTTCCCTATCTAGGAAGGGATGAACAGAGCCCTGAAAATGTGTGTTTGGGTGATTATGTTGTTGAGAGTTAATGGCCCCTTTCATTAATAGGGGTAGGAATGTCATTTGTGACAGTGTTTTCTTGCATTACTGCAACTAACTGAAAATCTGAAGTCCTAGGGAACCAGTCTTCTTTGTATAATAAATCGGGTAAGATGTGATGTTCCGCCGGAGGTGAAAACTTCCTGAGCACAAGTTCTAAATAGGAACGATATGACTTTTGAGTATTTATCAAGGCAAGGTCTGTAAGAACGTACATGTGCTCAGTTTACTCCATCCAGATGGGAATGGACAGAAAGAAGAAACCCAACACCGTAACATGTTTCAATGGAACTAATATGGAGTCGACGTGGACCAAATGGCCAGAAAGTAATACTGTCAAGCCAGCTGCATGTAGGTGGCCGTTACACACATTCAGTAATGTTCTCGGAATTAGGAGGAATAAACTCTTGGGTGTTGTACAAATAGGTTACAAATATCAAGATCTTGTGAAGAGACTTTCTCCTACAACTTGCTGAGGAATTTACTACAGCAGACACCCCGACTAGAAATAAAAGGACCGATTCTGCAGGCGATGATGATAGTGATATGGAACATTAATCTGGCCCAAAACGCAGGAAATGCCAAGTGCGCAACAAATGCAAGAAGGACATGAAAGGTGGGCATATGTGTAAGGCATGCAAAAAGGTTAGAGCAAATCGTCACCTGTGTAGCATATCTGTAAGCTATGAGGTTGACGATACACTCATTCACAGACATACTGTACTTCATCACGTGCTCTTCAGACCACGGAAGAATGTGCTTAGTATGGGTACATAGGTTCATGAAAATATAAACCTAATCACACAAGAAACTTTCATTTTGTATCCATATAATACCAGATTGTGACTTTTAGTTGATTTTACATCCATTTATAACTGAATTTTTGATACGACTGTATGGTTTAGAACATAACATTTAATATAATGTTCAAACAGGAAGATTATTGATATTTATTTTCATTGTGGAAAATGTCCGACTCGTTGGCTGAATGGTCAGCGCACTGGCCTTCTGTTCAGAGGGTCCCGGGTTCGATTCCCGGCCGGGTCGGGGATTTTAACCTTCATTGGTTAATTTCAGTGGCCCGGGGGCTGGGTGTTTGTTCTGTCCCCAACATCCCTGCAACTCACACACCGCACATAACACTATCCTCCACCACATTAACACGCAGTTACCTAGACATGGCAGATGCCGCCCACCCTCGTCGGAGGGTCTGCCTTACAAGGGCTGCACTCGGCTAGAAATAGCCACACGAAATTATTATTGTGGAAAATATATCCCCACATCTGTATTCACAAACAATAGAATAAAACTTATATATCACTCAAGGGTCATTTTTGACCCCTACGTCTTTCTAGGTAGTGCGACTCATTCCGTCTTTCTAATGTTAAAACGCTGAATACAAAAGAATTATGATTTCACTCGAACTTCGCAAATATGAAGCACACTATAGACACACCGAAGTGAGTGACAGTGCAGAAAGCTACCCCTGCACATTACAGAAGAAATGATCTTTCAAGACGCAGAGAAATTGTGAATTTAAATTACTCTGTAAGATACCTTTTTTTAAATGTAAAGTCAGCTTTGAATTAAAAGTCCTAATTTCGGTAATGGGACCGACATTGTACTTTGAATTACGAATTTTATCCCTATTTTGAATTAAACAATTTAAATAACATGCAAAACCGTACCCCATGTTTCTGGGAACGAGAGCTTCTTTGAATTTTAGGTGAGATTTTGAATTAACCGATTTCAAATTATCGAGGTTGTACTGTATCTCAATTCCACACCTGTGTTGTTAGTATACGTTTTGTAAAGTTAAAGGACAATGTGTGTTGGTGCAAGTACACAACCTTGTTTAAGCCTGTTAGTGGAAAGGAATTCTCCTGATGTTTCACTTTGGTACAATACTACCAGCATGGAGTGCTTGGATCAGTCCAGCAAAGTGTTCAGGCCAGCCAAACCATCTAAAAACCATCCACATTGTTCTTCTGAGCACTGGATCACAGGCCTTTACTAGATTATAGAACACTAAAAGAATTTAAGAAGAAACCCATCCTGAAAAGCTTTTAAGTTACACTTAGTGTTTTGTTAATTTGGTTGAGGCCCTCCCTGATGGCATGACCAGACAGGTTTGCCATCAGAACAGGATCTCGGAGGAATTTCCCATTGTTTGCTCCAAGACTGCTTGCATTATATTTGGCTGCCACGCTACATGAATCTTTTACGAACAACCCATGTGTGGAGGTTAGGTATCGTTTCGATGGAAGGCTTTTCAACCTAGCAAGAGTTTGCTCCCAGAGGCTCACAAAGGTAACCAAAATACCGTATGCAGATGATGCTGCATCACCTACACTCACAGCAGAGGAATTGCAACGGTCAGTTATCTGCTGCCAGGGCACATGTGATCGGTTAGGTCTCACCATTAACGTTCAAAAGACCAAGGTACTGGCACAACCATTCCACATTTCAACATCTCCATCTCTGATACTCCACTGGAGCAGGTAGACCATTTTTCGTACTTGGGTAGTATCCTATCTGTGCATGAAACTGTGAGCAAGACGTGGAGAAGAGAATTGGTGCTGCCCATGCAGCATTTGAACGACTGTCACACCAGGTGTTCATGAATAAAGACTTCACTGTGAAGACGAAATTCACGTGTTGCCACGCTGTTGTCATCACAACATTGCTGTATGGTTGTGAAACTTGGACCCTTTACTGACGTGACTTGAAAAAGCTTGAGCGCTTCCATCAACGAAAACTTTGAAAACTCCAAAGAAAACTCCATCCTTAGGATCAAAAGGCAAGACCATGCCATCAACATTGCCGTTCTTGAGAAAACGCATGCCAAGAGCATAGAATCGTCCATCATTGGTCATCATCTTAGATGGCTTAGCCATCAGATGAGTGATACCAGATTTCCACAATAAATCCTGTATGGTGAACTTTGTTCCAGCACTGGACCTCGTGGAGGCACTACAAGGACCAGCTTAAGTACACTATGAAGATGACAGGTCTCAATCCACAAACCTGGAACACACTTGCTCAAGACCTTTCAGTTTGGCGCTCGACCATCCCGGTTGCTGTCAATCTGTTTGAAGGGGAATGACGAAGATGTTAAGAGGCCAGGACAAAAACACGAAAACTCCGTGCAGGACAACCACGCCCTCCTCCAACAATTCTGTGCAATCTGTGTGGACGCTTATTCCAGGCTAGAACTGGTCTGTTCAACCATCCACAGACAGAATTGAATTTAATGGAAGAAGTAAATTACTCGAAAATGAGTCAAAACCGACGATGACACTAAAAGGAGACACTGCTGCTGTTCTCTGGACCTCTATAGTTGTCTAGCACAAAAGATCATTTTAGCAGTGACTCCGGAGAGAGAAAAACCTATACCGAGATTCAGGAAGTACCTCGACTGTCTAGAGGTAATTCAACAAAATTTTAGCAAAGATTTGACCAGCTATAGAGAACAGGGATATGCCATGGTAATTGCCACATGTTTCAATCGCCTTTCTTGAAGATTGTGATAATACTTCATGTCAGCATGGACCCTTCGAGTTTCCCATATTAGAAGGATCGGGGAGAAGAGCCTGGTTTCCAGAGGTAAGCCTCCACATTGAATGAGCTCAAGGAGAAATCCAGGTGTCTTTCTTGGCTTCAGACCATCAAGAGCTATACTAAATTCCTGAAAAGTTGGAGGTACTGCCATCCAAGGTTGTGCAATCTGCTGTGGCACACCTTGCAGGAAGTCTTCCGCAACATAGAACTAAGGCTTAAAAGTACGCTGAAGTGTTCTTTCCAGCCGCTCAACATGGCCTAACTGCCAGTAAGGATGGTAGTACTGTCAGCGGCTTTCAGAGTACCTAATGACGAGCGAACAGGATCATAAAGCTCCTTTATCCCAACATAAAAGTTCCATAAATCTCTAGCATATATTTGGAATTCCTTTGCCTTTTGTTACCATCACTTGTTTTTGATTTCCTTTATTTCAGTCTGGCATTTTTGTTCAAACTCTTGAAGGTATGCTCCTTTTCTCTCCATGAAAGACGGATCTTGAGTAAGGGACAGGCAGGCACTGATGAGGCTCTGAAATCTCTTCGTTATTATAGTTGAACCAGTCCTTTCTATTCCTTACATCAAAACCAATGAACCTCCTTGCTGTCTCCTTAATGGGTTTGTTTTTTAAATGTAGTCCACTCTAGTTCAACATCTTTTGTATTGACCAAATTTTTATTTTGCTGATTTAAAAAGAGTCTCTTTTAAGACAGAGCACACAGTTGTACTTTGAAGTTTGGTAATGTTGAATTTCCTCCTGGAGGGATTCAAAAAGTAGGAGCATGGTTTATGATATATGAAGAACTTTAGTCAGCAAATTAGTAGTCTGTGGTTAGTCCAGCAGTCACAGATGTTCTGTGTTTTCCTTGAAATCAGAACATCTTTTCTGTCACACTGCTAAGTAATGACAGAGTCAATGAGATGCCAGTGTTTGGAGCATGGATAAATCCACGTAGTCTTAAAGTGGTTACGTAGACGGAATTGCGTATTAGTGATGAAGAGCCCGTGCTCAGGATAGAGACTAAGTACTGTACTAGCAGTATTCCATTTGCATTATAATTTTCAAGACACTGATTACCCATGACATTCCCCCATAAACGATTTTCTTTTCCCACTCTGGTATTAAAATCACCAAGAAGACCGAGCTCGATAGCTGCAGCCGCTTAAGAACGGCCAGTATCCAGTATTCGGGAGATAGTGGGTTCGAACCCCACTGTCGGCAGCCTTGAAGATGGTTTTCCGAGGTTTCCCATTTTCACACCTTCATTAAGGCCATGGCTTCCTTCCCACTCCTAGCCGTTTCCTGTCCAATCATCGCCATAAGACCTATCTGTTATTGCAACGTAAAGCAACTAGCGAAAAAATCACCAAGAAACAAACGTTTATCTTTAGTAGCTATCTTAACAAGAACAGTGATCAGTTGGTGGTAGAATTGCTTCTTGGAATCTTCATAATTGTTTAAAGTGGCAGAATAGGTAGAGACAAGGGTAACAAAACTATCTACAGCAAGAGGAATTCAAAGAGTTGTGAGGTTAATTGACTGCAATAGGCATGAGCCGATGTTCTTTCACTATTTTTATTTTCACTGCAAATCCGACACCATAGATGCGTGGGTGTTCTGCATCCTTTCATCTTCAAAAGGTGCTGCAGTAGCCTGAGGTGGTCTCATTGATTTTTCCTTCGCCTGATAACCTGGTTTCACTCACAACAACATTGATGTCTGTTAAGTTCTATAGACATATAATTTAATTTCACAATAATTGTTTATTCCACCTATTCAATACTTTATATTATTTGCAATGCATATATTTACATTACAATGAGTCACTAGAGACTAGTTTGGACCCTTAGTAAGTAGCTACACATTTTTTGTCGAATGTTCTAATACATTACCTAGATATAAAGTAATAAAACTAGTAAAATGAGCTATACGTACAGTACAATAACATTCATTATGATATGTGGTTACATTGTCATAGGATATAAACTTCATGGTTCTGATCCGTATACCAAATGAATAACTTTACAATGGCAAAAAATGAAAGTATCCTCCTATTCAATACATCATATATTCCGTCATTAGACGGAGTAAACAAGTTCAGACATGTTTCGGCTCGTTTGAGCCATCTTCGGTGAAAAAATTAGGGGGGTTGGAATAATTTATATAATATGAGTTGAAAAAATGCTAAAAAAACATAATGAAAGCGCAAATGAAAAAACAAACAAAAGAGAGCCTAGACGGAAACAAAATAGCACAAATATACAATATTTACATCAATATGTATTGAATAGGAGGATACTTTCATTTTTCGCCATTGTAAAGTGAAAACCGTCAATACGGAATGATTCTAATATCTTGTAATACCAAATGAATGGCGAGTTGCTATAGTAGCTCCTGTGTATAAAGGAAAGGGTGATAGACATAAAGCTGAAAATTACAGGCCAGTAAGTTTGACATGCGTTGCATGTAAGCTTTGAGAAGGCATTCTTTCTGATTATATTAGACATGTTTGTGAAATTAATAACTGGTTCGATAGAAGGCAGTTTGGTTTTTGGAAAGGTTATTCCACTGAAGCTCAACTTGTAGGATTACATCAAGATATAGCTGATATCTTGGATTCAGGAGATCAAATGGACTGTATTGCAACTGACCTGTCTAAAGCATTTGATAGGGTGGATAATGGGGGACTACTGGCAAAAATGAGTGCAACTGAACTATACAAAAGAGTGACTGAATGGGTTGCTATATTTCTAGAAAATAGATCTCAGAGAATTAGAGTAGGCAAATCTTTATCTGACCCTGTAATAATTAAGAGGGGAATTCCTCAGGGCAGTATTATTGGACCTTTATGTTTTCTTATATATAAAAATGATATGAGTAAAGAAGTGGAATCAGAGGTAAGGCTTTGTGCAGGTGATGTTATTCTGTATAGAGTAATAAATATGTTACAAGATTGTGAGAAATGCAAAATGAGATCAATGTTGTGGGATGGACAGTAGGCAATGGTATGATGATAAATGGGGTTAAAAGTCAGGTTGTGAGTTTCACAAATCTCAGTTTTAATTACTGCGTTGATAGGGTGAAAGTTCCTTTTGGGAGTCATTGTAAGTATCTAGGTGTTAATATAAGGAAAGATCTTCAGTGGGGTATCACATAAATGGGATTGTAAATAAAGGGTACAGATCTCTGCACATGGTTATGAGGGTGTTTAGGGGTTGTAGTAAGGATGTAGAGAAGAGGGCATATAAGTCTCTGGTAAGACCCCAACTAGAGTATGGTTCCAGTGTATGGGACCCTCACCAGGATTATCTGATTCAAGAACTGGAAAAAAAAAAAAAAGAAAAAAAGAAAAGCAGCTTGATTTGTTCTGGGTGATTTCCGACAAAAGAGTAGCGTTACAAAAATGTTGCAAAATTTGGGCTGGGAAGAACTGGGAGAAAGAAGATGAGATGCTCGACTAAGTGGTATGTCCAGTAGCGGACCATTTATATTGGTATTAAGTGGTATGTTCCGAGCTGTCAGCAGAGAGATGGCGTGGAATGACATTAGTAGACGAATAAGTTTGAGTGACGTCTTTAAAAGTAGGAAAGATCACAATATGAAGATGAAGTTGGAATTCAAGAGGACAAATTGGGGCAAATATTCATTTATAGGAAGGGGAGTTTGGGATTGGAATAACTTACCAAGGGAGATGTTCAATAAATTTCCAATTTCTTTGAAATCATTTAAGAAAAGGCTAGGAAAACAACAGATAGGGAATCTGCCACCTGGGCGATTGCCGTAAATGCAGATCAGTGTTGACTGATTAAATTGTAATCCCATATAATTATTAAATTAATGTCGTAATGGTCCACCTTTCAATACTATAAAATGCTATATTCTAAATTACATTAATTAGGGACTAGTTTCGGCTGGGGCTGGCCATCCTCAGCCTTAATGTACAACATCTAATAACTAAACAAATGCACATGCACACTATTGACATAAAACAAATGAAACAAATATATATAAATTGACAATAAAAAACTGGGATGAAATTATGAGTAAATTAGAAATAACTAGGTTCTAAATTCTTGCATCTTGAGTACGCTCATCAGCGAGACTCTTTCATGTCCAATGACTTGCATACGGCTAACACCACTCAAGTAGATTTGGTGACCGACTACGGGATCAACATTTACTAGTTCCCGTTTACAATTGAATCAAGGTATACAGTATTTCTGCCAAAATACCTGAGGCCAGCGATCCCATTGCCAAGCCATCTTGTTGGTAAATAACACCATCGAACGTGAAAAGTTATTGTTTACAACTCATTTTAGTATAGGTATGAAATCTTGGATCTCTAATTTACTTAGGTGGCTGTCTTTGTTTAAATTATTTTCAATTATGGGAATTAGTTTTGATACTTGTATGCTAGGGTACATATTTACGATATTAAAGGAATTAATAGAATGATCGGGTTGTATATTGAACTTATTTCATTTATCTATTAGCTCATATGCCGGCCTCGTGGTGTAGGGGTAGCGTGCCTGCCTCTTACCCGGAGGCCCCAGGTTCCATTCCCGGCCAGGTCAGGGAATTTTGCCTGGACCTGAGGGCTGGTTCAAGGTCCACTCAGCCTACTTGATTAGAATTGAGGAGCTATCTGACAGTGAGATAGCGGCCCCGGTATAGAAAGCCATGAATAACGGCCGAGAGGATTCGTCGTGCTGACCACACGACACCTTGTAATCTGCAGCAGGCCATCGGGCTGAGCAGCGGTCCTTGGTAGGCCAAGGCCCTTCAAGGGCTGTAGTGCCATGGGGTTTGGAGGTTTATTAGCTCATATGTATTTTTGATAAACTTTTTAGATAGTTTTTATTCATATATCCATTAGTACGTTTTCTTGCTTAACACATCTTTTTCCTTGTACCCTGCAGAAACGCCTAAACGAGGTTCCACTAACGCGTTCCATTTCCATTACTCATAGAACTTGCAACAGAGCAACAAGCTATTGACATAAATGTGTTGAAAAGTAATGCTGTGAACATTAAGTGTGATAGTTATGCGAGTTAAGTTTTTCTGAGATTGATCACCAAACTGACTAGATTACGTCAAAATTGAACCCTTATCACTTTATCTTTAACACTTCATTTTACTATCCAAAATTCATATTTTAATCATGCCTTATTTCAAAATGATTGAAATTATATACATAGTCCACTCTTGTCTGCAAAGAAAGAAAATATCAGATACTGACCTGTTTGCTTGGCCATTTTTGTTAACACTAAATGCTCGGGCCAATCCAAAGTCAGCAAGTTTGAGAACACCGTTCTTTGTGATAAGAACATTGGCAGCTTTCATATCTCGATGAAGAATCTGAAACAGATTCCAGATGTTAAGCACATCTTGGAAGTGTTTTCTATCGTAAACTTTGGAATTTATAAAGGAACAAAGAAATTTCAATGAACAATGAAGAAATAATGTACTTAGCTATAATGACAGATCAAGATGAGACCTGGCCAGTAAAAGAGAAGGATGAAAATCAAATACAGGAAGCAGAAAAAAAAATTCTGACAAATGTTTTACTAAAGGCAACGAAAGGCAGAGTGAGAAATGAAGAAGTATGGAAAGATTTTAATTAGTAAAAAGGATAAAAATATATGAACAAACCCTGCACACTAATTTTAGGAAGATAAATTTGGGAAAGAGTTATTTTTGTATCTGTAGAGCTTCGTAAATTCAAACAACTAGGCGCATGTAAACTTCAAAATATACCAAAGACTGGTCTGCATTACCAGAGTAAATATGAATTTCTCTGACACAAACACATAACAAATGTGTGGAAATTCACAATCTTTTCTTTATAATTGGCTGGGAGATGTTACACAATGCTAGTTTTCCTTAAAAAAAAACTGAAGTTATTTTGTTCAAAAAGACACAAATAGCCGTATTATTTATCGTATGTCCGACTCATTGGCTGAACGGTCAGCATACTGGCCTTCTGTTCAGAGGGTCCCGGGTTCGATTCCCGGCCGGGTCGGGGATTTTAACCTTAACTGGTTAATTTCAATGACACGGGGGCTGGGTGTATGTGTTGTCTTCATCACCATTTCATCCTCATCACGACGCACAGGTCACCTACGGGTGTCAAATAGAAAGACCAGCACCTGGCGAGCCGAACCCATCCTGGGATATCCTGGCACTAAAAGCCATACAACATTTCATTTATCGTATTGAATATTACGAAATATTCCATCGTTGGTCGGCCACAGCTGCTGCAGGAGAGCAATATCGAACTCTTAAATCTTGGGGTCGTAGCGGGAATAATTCGGTCACGATCTTAACCATATGATGGGGTTCAGAAGAGAGCCTAACTACTTGAAATGAAGAGCAAATATGTACTTACTAACTTTCATTGACTCAATTAACTGCACAAAAAATTCATTTATATAAAATCCTTGGTCAAGAAAAAATTTAATTATTCCATGTTTCAAACGCAGTCACATTGCATGGCGTTAGTTTTATTGATTACAGTATTGAAGAACTTTCTTCGGAGAAAAATAGAAATATCACAGATTAGTGGATGGCAAAACAGAAAAAGTGAAAAGAAAACCTGAAAATCGGGCACCTATTGATCCAAACGATAACTGAGAATTAATCCACACGATCCGTGGAAAATCTGACCTTCAACAAGTAGAATGCCAGATTTACTCTTAACTAAGGTTATCCATCAGTCAAATACCCTATCAGGTATGGGAACACCCGCCGAATGGACCCTTAATTGAACCAAATTGACTATCAGTTGCTTTGGATAGGTTGCGAAATATTACTGGAAAACATGGTGTTCACTACAAGTTAACAGCAGCATTCACAACTGAAAATAAAATTCCACCATGTATTGTCATCTCGTGACACCCTTAAGTTATAAAATAATCCCGATGCTGAAACGTGCATCACCCAAACAGCTGTTCAGAAGGAACTAACAACAACACGATCCGAGAGGATCTTACGTTACGTCGTTTTGAAGGAACAAAAATTCATTCATTCATTTATTTAGCTTCCATAGACTGTACAATTACATATTTTGAAATATGCAAACGGCGAAATGCAGGAAACACTTATTCATCACGCATACAGAAGAAATGCCAAACACTGAAGTTAAATAAAAAGTGGTAAATCACTTGAAAAATATTATTATAAAACCAACTTTCAGGTTATAAATGGTTACGTTATGCTTAATAAAATTACAAGTCCACATGGTAAAATAAAATAAAAACACAAGAATTCTTTCCTTTACAACAACGACTACTATCACAGATCCATCTACTTATTGTTTGTCCCAACACACAACCTACAAAATCATTAATTGACCACACTCAACTACGTATAAAATTGAAAAAAAAACCCGACAAAATTTAAAATAAAATATATTTCCGGCTGACGAATCGAACCCGCATTCGTAACTCAAGTCTCACATAAATAAGTTAAGTATCAACACGCACACTAGCAAAGCAATCGGACGTCAGAACGACAAAACAATTAAGTCCGTAAATGAAGTAAAATACTGAAGTTCAATGAACCCAAACACGCGTGGCACACTGCAATAATATTCAATCACCGTCAGCTCAGTACCCAATATTGGACAACCCTCACGTTCAGGCCACTAGTGGTTCCATAATCTTAGGTAAACACCTTCCAGCTGGTGAGGGCTGTGCGCAAACATGGCCTCAATGTTACTTAGCTAACACTCTTCACATTGCATACACTACTGCAGACACTTCCATCACTCAAGTCACTTCGCAAAAACACCTAATCTAAGACTTCAGTATATACAGCCGACATCCTGAACCTATTGTCGGGCCTACCTAATGTCTACACACCCTAACACTAACCTATATGTACACACACACACACACCTTCCTAAACCTATCATTGAGCACACAACGAAACAAATCTTGCCAGAGAATGAACGCAAGTCGGGAAATGCAATTAAGTCCCTACCTTGTTAATAAAACGTGAAATTGAAAATAAATAACGCGTGGCAAGCAATCCACAACTCAAACACGAATTAGACATACACAATGAAGTTTAAAAAAATAAAATGACTTTCAATACACGTCTAACATTACGTGAATATCGCCCAAAACAGTAATCTTCACCACCGCAAAAATCCACAACGTAACTCTAGGGTGAGGCCCTCAAATCGCCTACCATCTTACTATTCCAAACAAATCGTATCCATGACTATCCAGTGAAGCGAAATCCAATGAATCTACACAGCCAAACCATCACTTTAATAACGTCCAATATCTCATCCCACACTGTTTCCGCTTTAATGATAAATTATCGTCTCGTAATTTATGAAATTTACTGATTGGAAAGTTATCATTACATTCAAATAACTGACCGTGTATTCAGAATGCTCTTCTACCTTTGAGGTCGTATCCTATAATATTCATTATGCTGATTTTACGTAAACTATTCACTTGGATTTAAATACCAAGAGTTACAATCTTCAACAGAAATTATTTTTCACTTGGAATCTTAACTTGAAATCTTACTGTGCATCAGAGAGCACTCACTTCGAACCAACCTTCGCTTGGTCAGCTGCTCCGGATTGTTAGCGGAATATACTACAGCCTGTATCAAAAATTCTTCGCCATCAACAAATATAGCCTGTCTCAAAAATTCATCCTCATCGCCTCTCACTGCGGCATTACATGAAATACAGGCTTCCTCTGCCTTCAACATCTATACAACTCTTATCTCAACATATCATTTCGGAACAATCCATTCTTCTGTTTCAAGACTTTTCAAACCGCAATCCTCTCGTGACAAACAACTTTTATAAAATCCTTTTTTTTTTTTTCCATTTATTTTACTACAACTTTTGGACCTCAGGAATACAACACACCGTGATTTCCCATATCACCGACATACACGATGTCACAAAATTACCTTCCCACACAAAAAACAAACAACTTTATCAGACTTTACCAGATTTCGAGATGAACGCAAATCTTATTGAACATAACTCCTAAATACACTTTTAACATAGAAAAATTTTATCCCACGGTAAATATTATTATTTCTACAAAAAATTTCTGAACTCATACGATATCCGAAATTAAGACATTCATCACTACATGATCGTTATCACCTTCCTAATTTTAACTCAATTTGAACAATATCTCAAAGAATATTAACACATTATTTAAACTTCGCATTTTATACCTTCTCGACATGAATTTTACAGCCCTGAAGAGTTTCACACGACGACCAGAAATGTAATACATTCGCCTCATCATTATTAAATATCAATTCATCACACGCATTGATGTGGTTGGTTGCGACAAACAATATTCTAATTACAACATTGATAAAAGATAGTTACAGACCTGTAATCTTAGCCGTCATCCTGGACTTCTGGCTGCATTTAGCCAGCAGGCCTTGTGCCTAGCCTTCCATGGCTACATTTGACATCATCTTCTTATATATATAACTTAAACAACACAAAAATTTACACTCGGTGTCGATCAACACCGAAAACGCCGCACTTTCTTCGCGTTTAACACGCGACAAGCACTCTTCTCAAATGGCGACTGCCACTGTTTTCCTAAGCTCTGCTTTCGTTCAGCCTACCGCTGGCCAGGTGTTCCAAACAGATAAGAAAATCAGACCTCGCGGCCAGCCTCCAGACTTCTCTTCAACAAATATTAGACATACACAATGAAACACAGAGAGAAACTCAGCTACGTGTTTTAACCAAATCTCTAAACCTTCAAAGTTCCCATCGGCGGCTGTTCAGGAAAATCTCTACCACCTTCTACTTTAATATTCTATTTGAACCATAGACACGAATATGTAACAAGTTACTTGGAGAACAAAACCATGCACTTTTCTGCAGACGAGTGGCGTGGCTTCGCCGTTCAGACAACCAGATAGAGTGTGTAAAATAGACGGAGGTTTCTTTTATACCCTCTGGGAGGGACGCCACCCTCTCCACGAGACTTGATTGCACAATCTGCTAATTCCACATCCAATGGACCAATTTTCTTGAAATTTGTTCCATCGGACAGACTTACGATTCATTAAGGTGTTAATTTCACTTTTTTCCCATACTTGCAACGGGCGAAATGAATTATTTCTGCCCTGGCGTTTCGTGGGTTTTTCGTCATCCATTGGCCTTGCCACATGCCGCTAATTTGGGAGCTGGACACAAAATTTTCCCCAGGCTTAACTGCATTTATATTTACCCTGGGGGTTCTATCTTCACATACGGTTTATGAATAATTTAGATCCTTTATTCCTCGATTTACCTTGTCGTCAAAATCTCTTGTTATGAAGGATTTCTTGAATTTGACAAATTATCCAATACTCGAGGTCCACCGAAGTGCCCCGGCATTTCACGAGCTCGTGGCTCGCTCGTCACGGAGAGTTGTGTTCCCATGAGAGAGCCAGACTCTTGAAATAAAAACATGGCTACTCTCAAAAAGTAGTTTGTAGCTGAAATAAATATTTGGATTTTTTTTTTTTTCATCGTAGAATTATGGGTTTGGTATGATGAAAGGAGGAATATCAGCTATTTACAAAATATGTACAAAAATCACACATATATACACTCTCAAGTTCATAGAAATATTCACAATACTATGTCCAGATGGTTAATCTACTCACGAGTTTCTTGTGTTAGGTTGTGGAGATCTTTAATTGAGCCTCTGAACACTCTGAGGGGACATTCGAGCACTATATGACCCATGGTTTGCTGTTCTTCACTGCAGTCGCAATGAGGAGAGGACTTACATCCCCACTTGTTCAGTATTGCTCCAAACCTTCCCTGGTCAGTCCTTATCCTATTCAGTACAAACCACTGCCATAGAGGTGAATGAAAGCCTGCGGACTGCTCCCAAGGAGTTTTAATTAAGTAATGATGTGTCAGAGTTTTAGCTCTGCCACTGATTGTTCCATGCATCTAGTATTTTGAACTGATTGACTTGCAGATTGATTGCTGTTTGCCACGATGGTTGACTGGACTTTAAATCGCTGCGGTAATAATACTGAACAATCTGAATGTATTGGTAACAGTGGGTTGTTTTCAATTTTCTTAGATGTGTTCAGCAATGACTGAGATCTTCTTAGGGGTGGGGGTGGAATGTTACTTAGAACTGATAGCCAGTGCGTGTTAGTAGATCGAATACATCCTGTGATGAGGACGAATAGTCTTAAAACCATATGAGTACACATCCAGATCTAACTGTGTGTGATTTTTATTTGTGGTGTAAACTGAAAGAAAAAGGGTATCGAACAAATCCTCACACATTGGAGGAACTGAAAGAAAACATTATGAATGAAATTAGAAACATTACAGTAGCAGAACTCACTCGCGTCAGCCAGAATGTGGTTACCACATACGTTTGTACATTCCAGGATCCACATTCCAGCGCCTTTTATTAGGTAAGATTCCATATGAGATTGTATACATGCTGAGGTGCTGCTGTAGCGAAGAGTATAAACACCATCTGAGTTTATATGAGAGACCCTGTACTTCCTTCTCACAGTGCAAATATCAATTTGCTCTGCCTCTTCAATACTGCGAAGATTTTATCAGCCATGGAGTAATATAATGATAATTCATGCCAGCCATCCTGAACACTTGCTATACTTAAACCAAAGCCACACAAATGACGTGATATGTATGCAACACACTTCTTGTGGCGGGAAAAGAGTTGTCAACACAGTGGGTGGAAAAATGTAAATTCTTACATTTCTAAATGTCAAGAGCACTGTACCAACCTTGATGCAGATAATACCTGCATCCCAAATTTTGAAAAAGGTGCAGGAATTCTGCAGTAGATTGATGTGGTTTGGACATGGTAAACAGGAGAGAGAACGTTTAAACAAATGATGAAATTACAAAAAAGAGAAAAATGAAGCCAAGGAAGTCGATAATAATGGAAGTTAGGAAGAGAAGAAAGCAATAGGACCTGGAGTGGAATCCAGTGACAGATGAGGAAGTAAACTGGAGAAGGGCCATTTTTGCCCCAATCTGGATAACAGGAAATGATAATGACAATGCAGAACAAAAGAAGGAACATGATTTCTGATAAAACAGATGATTTCACAATCCGTACTTGTAGACATGGTATGGGCTTTTCGGCTTATGCCATGTAAAGAAAACAAGGTGATACTCTTTATGTTTCGCAGAGAAATTTGCTCCACGTCTTCAGAAGAAAATTTCGACTGTTCATGAGAGAGACTTCAACAATAATGGGGGTTTGAATTTACGAAATGCTAACCGTTGGTTGCTGTAAGTGGTACGCCCATTCGTCATTAACAAAGTGCAAGGAACTAGATCTTGAAGAAGGAAGTGCAAAGAGGTGATATATATAAGATGTGTTATACTGACATGCGCGGCAGAGACCTCAGCACTGACAAAAAGACAGGAGAGTAAAATCTAGGCTAGGGAGATAACATTTTTAAGACAGGGTAAGAAATGAGGATGTTAGGAATGAAATCGGAGTGGAAAAGCTTTGATGGAGGAAAGGCACTTTCCGCTGTTTGACGGTGATTCGTCTGTCAGATACATTAAGCCTTGGTGTTATTCGACAGGAATAGGACAGTGGGTTCCACCAACAATTGCAAGTTATCCACGAATCATATCACATTATGATCTAGATGTTGATTCCCACAGGGAACCTGAAATATTTGTCCCGAATGAGTAAATTTATAATACCAATGTAGTTGGTCCATTATTGGCCATTATAAACTTTCCAGCTATCTCATTCCTGGTTGCCAGTGTTTCACCCCCTAAGTTGAGCTCATCAGTTGGTAAATAGCACACCCACCAAGACGCATAGCTAGTGCATACTCTGGAGGCCAGTGCGTAGGCTACTCGGAGCCACCGGCAGTGCCAAGGCACTATGAAAGACATTGTCTCATTTCGAAAAATTGATGCCTGCCTGGCCATCAGATAACATAGATGTTGATTCCCATAGAAACCTGAAATATTTGTGCCGAATGAGTAAATTTATAATACCAATGTAGTTGGTCCGTTATTGGACATTATAGATTTCCCACCTATCTCATTCCTGGGGCCTATTCCATGAACGAACTTTGCAACTTTTCACTTTGCACTTTTCAGTTCAGATTTTGTTCCACCATCACTTTTCAGATTCAGCTTGCAAAGTGAAAAGTTAGGAATATTTTCACTTTTCAAGCCTGTTACGTTCCTCCATTGGTACAGAAATGCAAAGTGCAAAGAAATGAAGTGAAAAGTTTTCATAAATCTTGCAAAAAGATGATTCCCTTTTCATATGTTAATTAACAAGTATGCACACTAGTTTCTCGGCGTAGAATTTGGTTTAGTGATATAAACACGTTTAAATTGAAATAATAAATAAGGTAGTTCAACCTATTCAATACAAATAAATACGAAATGTAGTGTTACATTCCTATTTAATTATAAGCGGAAGCGGTACCGGTTTCGACCCCAATCCGGGTCATCATCAGCCGAATAAAACGCAAAAAACAATGCATAGGTAAGAAAGAAATTAAAGATCAAGTCCCCACAAAAACAGCTGAAGAGGCAATGTAAAACAACGGGGATAGGCACTGTAAAATTCAGAAGAAGTAGAAGGTAAGTCACTTAAAAGAAGCAAGGCACAATCTTCTGAACAGCAGCATAGCACACGCAAAGTTCGGCATTGTCTCATAATGTTTACGAGAAGCGGAGAACAGTTAAATGAGCCAGCTTGCATACACTATCAGGCGCGAAGTCACAACACAATCCAACAAATATGAAGATCCAAAATCGTGCAGAAGCCGAAGACAAGTAGCTCAATTGAAGTAAATTGCCAGCTCCCGAAGATCAGCGCAACATATTCAACGTCAGGCACTGTACTTTCAAATGCCGATGGAACTCGATGAATAGCTTAATGATCCAGTATTTGCTTTGGTCGTGAAAATGTATATATATGCATATAATACAATTCAATATAATTGAAATATGTAACTAGGATCTTGTAGATTTTTTACAACAGTTACCTATGCATTGTTTTTTGCGTTTTATTCGGCTGATGATGACCTGGATTGGGGTCAAAACTGGTACCGCTTCCGCTTATAATTAAATAGGAATGTAACACTACATTTTGTATTTATTTGTATTGAATAGGTTGAACTACCTTATTTACTATTTCAATTTCATTGTCATACATTTCAATACGGAACATTATGAAATTTTTATCTTTAAATATGTCCGACTTGTTGGCTGAACGGTCAGCGTCAGTTCAGAGGGTCCCAGGTTCGATTCCCGGCCGGGTCGGGGATTTTAACCTTAATTGGTTAATTCCAATGACACGGGGGCTGGGTGTGTGTGTTGTCCTCATCATCATTTCATCGTCATCATCATCATGACGCACAGATCGCCTACGGGCGTCAAATAGAAAGACCTGCACCTGGCGAGCCGAACCCGTTCTGGGATATCCCGGCACTAAAAGCCATACAACATTTCATTTCATCTTTAAATATAAACTACACGTTATGATGTGAGCTTTTGTTTAGCATCAAGTGAGGACAGTGATGAAGAATCCAATAAGAGAATGTACAAAGACAGGATTAATTTTCATAACCTCACTTCGACGTAATTTCGCGAGTGATTTCGTATTACCCCAACACAGACTGACTATATTCTTGAAATGATCGATCATTTATTGAAACATGCAACAAAAAGAAGTCAATTCCTTTCCGAAAAAGAACAAAGGTTAGTAAATGGTGCTGCATGGTGTAGCAGCAATGCATGGGACATCAAAATCAATTATTTGCTGAACTGTTACCAAAGTCGTAGATGTTATGGTAAATGTAATATTTCCTAAAACAGTACGTTGGCTTGATAATCCACTTAATATAGCGATGGGATTTCTAATGAAGGGTGAATTTCCTTCTGTGTGTGTGGATGTGCTGACAGTACTCTCGTTAACATTGATGTGTCTGTGTCATCATTTGAAAGATTAAAGTTGTCAAAAAAGGATGTAATGTTTCTCCTTGACAACTTCCAGCATAGCCAGCTTCTTGTAAAAACATTTCTTTCCCATGATAACGGTACGACAATTATACCGCCAAGTTCGCCGCGAAAAGTAAAGCATTAAAATCATAGAGTATTAGGCCTATACAGTTTGCTCATGGAATAAACTCGATCGGATCACTCATTCGCAAAGACTATTCACTTTGCGAAGAAATTGAAAAGTACAACCTAGTTCATGGTGGTACAGAAAGACTTTGCACTCTGCAAGAATTGAAAAGTGCAAAGTTGAAAAGTTGCCAGCGTTTCGCCCCAGCGTGCTAAGTTGGGCTCATCAGTTGGCAAATAGCACACCCACCAAGACGCATGGCTAGTCCATACCGTGGAGGCCACTGCGTAGGCTACTTGGAGCCACCAGCAGTGCCAATGCACTATGAGAGACTTTGTCTCATTTCCAAAAATTGATGCCTGCCTGGCCATCAGATGATATAGATGTTGATTCCCATAGGGAACCTACCCACAACATCCACGAGTACTGCTAATGTGACATGAATACAAAGAGAGGGAGATAACCTCAAACCTTACCTTGTTACTGTGTATATAGTATAAACCATTAAGTAATTGTTGCATGACTTTCTTGATTTCCCCCAAACTGAACTTCACATTAACGTTGGAGAGAAGGCCAGCCAGGTCGTGCTCACAGAAGTCAAACACCAGGTAGAAAGTTGATCTGTACCTATTGTGAGACGTTGCTGAAACAAACAATATTCCACTAGGTCAGTGCAAGTAACAAGGATGCCAATAACAGTGTTACTCATTTACCACCACCAGATGCCCATGTTTTGCAAGGACAGTCCCAGAGACCCCAGCAAAAATCTGGAACACTCAAATGACTACTCAGCTTTTACTGGAGACAGTGGTGCCAAAGCTAACAACAAGTCTCTGTTAATAAGGATGTTTGACACATTTCGTTACAAAGTGGCGATGGATTTCTGAATCCATTACAAAAGTATGGATTTTTCTACCAAATTCCGAGGCAAAATACAAATTAATTATATTCACTATAGAAGATGAACACTCTCATTATTGTGTTTCTTTGCATAAGTTGGTAGGAATGATCTCATCATGTGCAGAAATATGTGCTAGGTGAACTCTCTAGTTTTTTTCTGCTCACAGTATTTTACATCAGGTAATCAAGCAGAAAATTATTACACAGTGCTATAATCAGTTCATACGGTACAGTTTTCAGTCGAAATTTAAGTTCTTATATAACCTTTATCGGACAACTGGTCGAAATATCCACTGGAGAATTACACCTTGAAAAAGACGAGCGGTTGAAATTTCAACCACACCCAAACTCCCCCATAAGGACGAGCGGTTGATAACCATGTAATTTTCCTTGCATTTTGCTGTGAATTCTGGCTTATGAAAATGATCTACTCGATTTGTTAGTAGTACATGAGTCACTACAATGTGCACAATAATGCGCATAAGAATCAGGTGGCTGCTCTTCCCGCTACAAATAAAGCAATTAGTTCCTTATAAGCAGTGAACATGGCTAAATGTGCGGGAATGTTATGTTCCGTTTTCAGGACGAAGTGACGAAGGGAAATTTTGATGGATTCAGATTCCTATGAAGATGTAATATCTGTATCTGAATCAGAAGAACCTGGGTCTCCTCATGAAAGGAACAGTGTTGTGCGTGGAAGTGAGTGTGACGTGGGCGATTCAGAATGGAGAGACAAGACTGTCCGGAGACAAAGCAAATGTGCACGTGTTTACTGGCCCTACCCCTGGATTATCCAGCTTAGGGAATGAACATTTAAATTGAGACTCACCTCCACTAGGAAATTTTAAATTGATATTTACTGATGAACTTTTCGGAATACTTCTTGGAGAGACAAACCGTTATGCATTTCAGACTTTAGGTGCAGATCATAAACAACCAGAAATTCAGATGCATGAACTACCGTTTCTTGGCCATAATTGTACAGATGGGTCACTGCCAGAGAGACACTCTGAAGGATTACTGGTCTACCCAAGAGCAGTATTACACTCCTTTCTATTCGAAGACAATGACGCGTGACCGCTTTCTGTACATTCTTAGAGTTCTACATTTCGAAAATAATGGCAACGCATCTGACAAAACTGACCCCAGGTATGATCGACTATGGAAAGTACAAAACATATTCAATTACCTCAATGACAAAATTTCTTCCATATACAACCCAACAGAACACCTGGCAGCTGATGAAGTGATAGTCCTATTCAAAGGTAGAGTGATCTTCAAGTAGTACATACCAAAAAAACATAAGCGGTTTAGTATAAAACTGTACAAGCTCTGCGACAGAAATGGTTACACATATGATATGACGGTCTACTCTGGGAAACAACGGCAAAATGCCACAGCGAACATCAATTCTATGCATGGAACAGTTTTACAGCCAACAAGGAAAGCGGAGGCTGTAGACCATAAATAGTTCATGGACAATTACTTTTCCTCTCCTGCCCTCTTCAATGATTTGCATGGAAGGAAAGTAAAAAGCTGTGGCACCGTCCGACACAACCAGAAGGACATGCCAAAAAAATTCGGACCTAAAAATTTGAAACTGAAAGGAGATATTATTAGCAAAGTGAAGGGAAAGCTGTGTGCAATAAGTTGGAAAGATAAGAGGAAAGTGTATTTGCTAACTAACATGCATAATCCAACACCATCCGGACACTTTATTGATGACAAAGGGATTGCACCGAAACCTGCAATAATCGAGGGCTAAAATGCACGTATGGGTTATAGTGACAAGAATGATCGTACGGCCAACAATTACGATATTTCCCGCCGAACATGGAAGAGGACAAAGAAACTATATTTCTATCTGCTGAACATCTTTATTTTGAACGCCTTCATCATTCACAAGTCGTGTGAAGGAAAGCTGTCTCAAAAGGAGTTTGTGAGCTACTTGTTAGGAATCTAATACAAGCTGCTCAAGACATGAACCCAGAACTACCATCTACTAATCTTGGCAGACCGGTTACCAGTGTTGCACGTCTCTCTCAACTTGAAGTGATAAGTTGTAAACATTAGTCTAACAAGGGATCATCTCGCAGGTGCAAACTGTGCTCAGAGAAAGGAAAGACACCAAGGTCGAATTTCCATTGTGAGGAATGCAGTGTAGCACGTTGCGTATATCCTTGCTTCAAAATGTACCACACGAAAAGTACGTTTTAAGGTCCATGTTTTCACCTTCTTCTTTACAAAATCATTCATTCGAATGTTTTTTTTTTTTTGCCTCGAGAAGTGTGATTTGATATAAAACAATAAGAACAAAATAACTTGCCACTTCCTTGTACAGTCTTCACCTCAGCGTGGCTGTTTCCTGTCACTGCGTCAACAGATTAGTTTCCTGTTACTGACATTGCCTGACCTTAGAATATAAATTGCCATATCCCGCAATACTATTGCTCCATATCTAATGATTGACTCAGGCAGGTTTTCATCTCATGTAGAAGGTTTTCTTACGAGCAATATTGTGTACAAATTCAAAAGTAATGTAGTGTAATAAGAGATTAATTGGATTTATACTAAATTGTTCCTACTGTTTTATAAATCCTTTACTATCATCCCATTCCCCATTTTGTATGGAATAATCCAATCTTTATTCGAAGCTGTTCTTTCAAAATTTCTAATTTCTACGAGAGTATGACTGTGTAGTTCATGCTGTTGCTAGGGAAAAAACTCCGGCTGGCATGGACTCGGACCTTCCTAACACTCCGTCTGCCTAGGGACCTGTGCGCGCGGCCGCTCGTACGATAAAGGTTACACAAAATAGTGCTATGGTAGTAACAACTATTTCCTTTTGATAGTTTCACCGCCACAAAGAAAAAAAGGAAATTACCAGGAGAACTTAAGAAAGGACCAAAAACAAAGCCAAAAATAAAAATTTATAAAAGTGAAGAAGAAGAAGACGAAGTAGTAAGTTCTTTCATGCATAGCTGGTAAAGAGGGCTTCAGAACATTCCTAACATGTAGTAGTGGTAGTAGTAGCAGCAGCAGCAGCAGCAGTAGTAGTAGTAGAAGACGAAGAAGAAGCGCATCCAGAATTCATTGGAATGGCAGATTTTGATGCCTGTATTAATACTAACGGAGGGTACCTCAAACATTTCATGAGGTACAGAATGTTCCTGTGTGTTTATGTACGAGTACTAACATGGAAAAAAAGGTTGCACATATAACGCATTTTCTTCTACGTCCTGTCTTACTGTTACACCGTGTACATCAGCGGTGGCCAGGAATGTTGCACCTGTGTGACAGACTGATATGCTGCGCGATGAGCTGGCCTCATGGTTGCATGGCTCCTCCCAGCGTGACCGACTCAGGAGGGTAATACTGCTCTCCCTCTCCACCAACTAACAATACTGCAACACCACAGACATCTAGTCATAGCAGTCGTCCTTCTGAGTCCTAAAATTTCACACCACACATTGTTTTATTATTTTACTGTGGTTTATACATCATATACAATAAATACATACAAATTCATACGATATGTCTGTTCAAGTAAACATGTGACAATACATTCTATTTAACAAGACATCACATACGAAATGCTATTGTATCATATTCTTCTTTTGTGGACAGTGTTATAGTGACGCAAATTTCCGGTGTCCGCCGATAGTCTGATGACAAAAAATTTTCCGTCGGGCATGAAGAACGGCACTTCCCAGTCGTTTTAAAAGATTGCAAACTTTTACCACTTCTCTTTTTTTATGAGCTTTTCATAACGCAATGCGTTTTGGAACAGCACTTGCAATGAACCGCTGTCTTGAACCGTGTATGCTCTTCCTAGCCTTCAAACTCATACAATACAGCTGGCCAACTCTACGGTCAGTGCTCCCCACCACATTATATCTCTCACTCCCTGAGAGCGGACATGCCTACCAAGCTCTTCATGCGTGCGAAGTCGGTGTGCGGCGACTGCACACACTGCGAACTATGCAGCGTTTGGGCACTACTGCTGTATATCTTCACTTACCAGTATTTAATTTTATCATTACAGCAGTGCAAGAACTGAAAAGCGCTAGAAAAATACTGTATGCATTTTCACAAGAAAATAGAGTATTTCTATCATGCTCAGAATCTTTTTACTATGTTCTTTCAAACAAAGAACTGCTAAAATCGATTCATTAATCTGTTAAGTTTCATGATAAATCACAAGGTCAAAAATTTTCATTGGGAATGAACTTACAGTAATTTATTAAAATGTATTGCATGCTACACGATTTTCATCCCAATTACAGCATTCTTTGTGACACAGAGTAGAATTACAAATAATTATTAATATTATCCAGCCTAACATTATTAAAACCAAGCTCGATAGCTGCAGTCGCTTAAGTGCGGCCAGTATCCAGTATTCGGGAGATACTAGGTTCGAACCCCACTGTCGGCAGCCCTGGAAATGGTTTTCCGTGGTTTCCCATTTTCACACCAGGCAATGCTGGGGCTGTACCTTAATTAAGGCCACGGCCGCTTCCTTCCCACTCCTAGCCCTTCCCTGTCTCACCGTCGCCATAAGACCTATCTGAGTCGGTGCGACGTAAAGCAACTAGCAAAAAAAAAAAACTTTATTAAACCTAATCTAATCTAACATCTTATTGCAGGCTTTGGCTTATAAGATACTGTTCCAAAATACCGTACTTTACTTGAGTATTAGACCCCCCCCCCGGCTTTTTGAAACAAAGAAAATGAAAAAAATAAATCTTGCATATAAGACCCCCAACGTAATTCGTCAGAGAAGAATAATGATTCCGCTTCGAAGCGGGTACAAGTCTTATTGCAGCTCTGATGACATCACACGCAATGAAAACGCATCGAATCCATGCGGTACATCTGTGTTTCGTAGTTAAGAAATGTCCACCTCCATAGCGTAGGTCTACTGCAGCACTGATGAAGTCGCACAAATAGGTGAATAGGCCTAGCTTCGTGTCCGCCTTCTCATTGCAAGCATGCATCAGTCATGCTATATGTCTGTGTTTTGTAGTTAATAATGTCCGCCAGCATAATGGTTAGCACAATTAATTGCTGTTCTCAGGAGTCTGACTTCGATTCCCGGTACCGTACTGCCAGAGATTTACGAATGGCAGGAAGGTTGATATGCGGTAAAAGCGGTACATGTAACTCCCCTCCACTGGGGGGTGTCTAAAAAGAGCTGTACCACCTCGGAATGAGGAAACGAGTTTACTTTAGCTGAGAAATATTCGCGGTTGTTGCTACTTATACAGCAGGTGAGCTCATTAACAAAGGGGTCGTTTAATATCTTGTAACTCGGGCCAATATAGGTAAATATTTGGAGAGAAGTAAAAACCGTGATAAAAGCTATCCAATTATAATGATTGTTTTACTCGCAAACGTACCTAACAAATAATAATAATAATAATAATAATAATAATAATAATAATAATAATAATAATAATAATAATAATAATAATTTTATGTCCATCGTACTTTAAACGATTTTTGGAGACGCCAAACAAAACATACTATGGTAAGCGTTAATTAAAAGAGAGACAACGAACGTACATAATTAAACATTATAATAAAATGCATTACCGCCACACCTGTAGATAAATGCGGTATATTTTCCTGTTATTTATTTTTATTCTTTCTGTCGAGGAACTTTTGGCACTATCAGGGCAATAATATACCTAACCTAAACAATGTGGTCTGTCTTATCTCATGGACAGCTGTTTACGTAAATCCTGATGTGATAAATGTAGAGAACAAGAATGAAATGTACTTAAAAATAAGGGTCTGTGTTTCAACAGCCACAGTTATTAAAAGAATGTTTCCAGTTACTATGTATTACATTCAGATGTACAACTCGTAACATACGCTAGTTATCAGCTGATGATTTGGCATGCCGGCATGCTTTCTACAGCACGGCTTTATTCGGAAGGAGTGGCTTCTGCTACATATACACCAACTGGGAATATCAGAGACCATCTCCAGAAACCTTTTGAGAATAGATTCACACTGTTTAGACTCTACAGTCGGAAATAAAATTATTTTAGAAAGGTTCAAAACGACGGGACCTTGTATGCTCCTGATTGCAGTGCATGGCTCAAAGAGAATGAAGCATGGCTGACGCGACTGACGAGATGGCAGTGAAGATGACGTCTCTTGGAATGCCAATATGCTGGTAGCAGGGCAGGGAAGTTGGCGGCGCAAGGTGATAATTCAAATGAAAGCAGTGATCGGGTTTACTGTGTGGTAGGTCTACTGCTGAATATACAGAGACAAATGACTGGCCATTAAGATCTTTTGTATCTATAATTAATTATATGATAACACGATACCCTTATTCCTTTTTCCTACAGGGTCGAGTATGAAGTGAGACGAATCTTCGTTAAAATTGAAATAAGAAATAAAGAGGTTCAACCTATTCAATACAAAAGAATAAGAAATGCAGTGATTACATTCTCATTTAATAATAAGTAGAAGTGGTACCGGTTTCGACCATAGTCCAGGTCATCATCAGCCGTTTAAACATGAAAAACAATGCATAGGAAAAATAAAATAAAAGATCAAGTTCTCTTCGGATCAGTAGAAGAGGCAATATAAAAATGATGGAGGTAGACACTGTAAAATTCAGAAGAAGTAAAATGTAAGTCACTTAAAAGAAACTGCGTAATTTTCTGAACGGCAGTATGGCACACGCAGTGTTAGGCAAAGTCTTATAATGTTTATGAAAAGCGGAGAACGGTTAAATGAGCTAGCTTGTATACACTGTCAGGCATAAAGTCATAACACAATCGAACACATATGAAAATCCATAATCGTGCTGAAGCTGAAGATGAGTAGATCAATTGAAGTAACTTGCCAGCTCCCGGTGATCAGCGCGATATATTCAACATCAGTTACTGTGGTTTCAAACACCAACGTAAAATGAAGAATAGCTTAATGATCCATTATTTGCTTCGGCTGCGGGAATGTAAGTATATATAGATATACCGTATTTACTCGTGTATTAGACCCCCTCGCCTATTAGACCCCCCCGGCTTTTTGAGACCAAGAGAATGGAAAAAAATAAATCTCGCATATTAGACCCCGTAACGAAATTCAGCTGAGACCAATAAACGATTCCACTTCGTAGCGGGTACTACAAGCTGTACTGCAGCTCTGATGACGTCGTACAAATGTGTGTACAAGTTTGCGCACATTTTCTTGAGCCCTCAGCTGCCTTTTGCCAGATCGGCACAATCGGAGCTGACAGCTTTATCTGCGACAGCCACTACAGCAGTACGGTACAAGCATCACAGAATATTGTCCGAGTTCGTAGGTGGATTAGCGTAAACGGAGAAATAGGCCTACTACTTTTTTATTCTCGACTTTCCAACTACAGACTATCACAGTACGTGTGTCTGTGTCTTGGAAAATTGCCAACATGTCAGAAAATACGGTGGCGAGTATTCCTCCGTAGACTCGCAATCGGCCATCAGTGAATGAATTGAGACTTAAAATGTCCCGTAAAAGCTGATATAATCAGTACTTGTGACGCAAATGGCGGTTTATGAAAATATGCTTTGAATTCTTAACCTTATATATGTCAATATGACGAACTTTGTTACTGTTGGTTCCATTGCCGGCTGGTTGGCCTCCCTGCAGGAAGAGAGGCGGAAGTGAAACTCTCCACTCACCGCAGCTTTCTACACTGAGAGAGCTCAAGGTTCGTTCGTCCGACACGCCCGATTCAAGCTCACACCAAAATCGTGTGATACGTCTGTCTTATAGTTAAGAGATGTCTATTTCCGTAGCTCTAGCACTATTAGCTGCCGTTCCCGGGGCCCTGAGTTCGATTTCTTATTTAAGTTAATAACAACAGCGCTTTTCAAATTTCCAAAGTGACCCACGAGGTGAACTATCAAGTGAAATAGAATGTACTCTCTCACTCATGTCTAGAGAACAACCAGACCAACATAGGAATAACTGAAATATATGAATTACACTATCATAAGAGATTCTGTGGCTATTAAACTGATTACCGGTACCTAATTCTAAAAAGTAACAGCTGTTCGTATTCATGCTACTGGCCATTGTGAGTGCTGCTGGCTGCACCGCGCTGAAATGCTTGGTGGGACGGGCTATATGCCGAGATTACCTGAGCAGGTCCGGGTACAGCCGATTATGGCTGCACGTCATTGCCTAGACACAAGTGTGCACGCACGGACGCCTACAGTAGTACAGCTTGCTTACATCACGAAGGTAGTGGTATCGGTACAATAACGGCGCGAAAACGTACTATTAACAACTTTCTTTTGATAGTGGCGTGTGTCTAGTTAAGTTGCCTGTTGTTAAGTGAGTTTTGCTTCAAATCATGGAGGTAAATAGTACGAAACATAAGAAATGTAGTTTCACCGCAGCTTTCAAATTAAACGCTGTGAATTTAGCGGAAAAACAAGGGGTGAAGTCAGCGGCCAGGACATTTAATGTGCAACCAAACATGATCAGATATTGGCGCAAGCAAAAAGAGAAACTGGAAGCAGCAAATAAAAGTTTGCGAACTTTTCGTGGGACCAAAACGGGCAAATATCCTGAGATCGATATCAAAGTACTAGAATATATAACAGAGTTGAGAAATGATGGTTTTGCTGTAACTCGTGATATGATACAGCTTAAAGCACTTGAAGTGGCAAGAACATTGAATCTCAGTCGGCAACAGTTCAAAGCCAGCAGGGGTTGGGCTACACGTTTCATGAGGAGAAATGGTCTGAGTTTGAGAAGACGAACAACTATTTGCCAGAGACTACCTCACGATTATACGGATAAAGTCATCTCTTTTCATCGTTACATCATTCAGCAAAGGAAATTAAACAACTACTTGCTTTCTCAGATTGGCAACGCAGATCAAACTCCGATCTATTTCGACATGCCCCGAAACACTACTATTCATGAAAAAGGTGCTTCTAGTGTCGTAATGCGTACAAGTGGTGCTGAGAAAATGAGATGTACAGTCATGCTTTGCGTAACTGCCGATGGTAGGAAGCTTCCTCCATACATAATATTTAAACGGAAGACTCTACCAAAGGGAAAATTTCCGAGCGGTATTCATGTTCGAGTACATGAGAAAGGTTGGATGACAGCAGACCTGGTTCAAGACTGGCTGAAAACCGTGTGGAATTGTCGTCCTGGAGAACTACTGCAGCAGAAAGCCTTAATTGTGTTAGATAGCTTTAGGGGTCATTTGTTAGATGCCATTAAGGACGAACTGAAATCCCTAAAGACGGATCTCGCAATCATCCCTGGAGGACAAACATCAATACTCCAGCCTCTAGATGTGTCCATTAACAAGCCATTTAAGGGTCACATGAAAAGGCTTTATTCGGAATGGATGGCTTCTGCTACACATAAATTCACACCAACTGGGAGAATACAGAGACCATCTCTAGAAACCATATGTGAATGGGTTCTCACTGCGTGGGCTCTTATCAAGAACGAAACTATTGTGAAAAGTTTCAAAAAAAACGGGATCTCAAATGCTCTCGATGGGAGTGAAGACGACGTCACGTGGGATGGTAACGCCAGCAGCGGGGAAGATGACACAGACGATGGTTCAGATGAAAGCAGTGGTTAGGATTGCTATAACCTGAACATTATAGCTTGTAAATAGACTTTTTGCCTACCGATACGCTTTGCGATCTTGAACATTTTCATCAGTAATTTGTGTTTTTTAAATTGTTATATTACTTCTAGTCTTCATCTCTCTAGGATAGCGTAGTTCACAGCATTAGTGCAATAACGTAGTTTTTTATGCGTTTAATAGTTTATTGTAGCTGTAGTTTTATTGATATTTGTGTGTTGGTTAGTGTATCTAGTTCTGTGTGTACCATGTCTCGTTTATTCCGGGAAATACACGTGGCAAGAAAGTTACTTGAGTCTCGGATCAGTGGAGTGTTTCTTTTGTACACCATAAACTCCCTTAACTGTAAGTACCGTAATTTGTTATTTCCTCACTCTCTTTTATTCTTGTATTCTCATTTTAGTGCCGGATGTTGTTAGTAAGTGTATATTTTGTGAATTTATTTTACCTCATGAATAATTATCTTTTGGAGTACAGTATTACATTTTATGCGGGCTGTGCGCCCCGGTCGTATTGCATCAGCTGAGCGTTGGTAACGTAGGTACGACGATGCTCGCGTGTTTCCCGAACTATCAAATACAACTGACAGTGACAAATGACTGGCCATTAAGTTCTTTTTCATTATTTTGTGTTAACATTGCTTAATACGGTAAATAAAAGTGATTGATTATATTTAAAATATATGTAGGCCTAAAAGTCATGTTCACCATTGTCTTTTTAAATTTATAAATTTTCAAACGAAAATAGCCAGTAAAATGCAGAATACATTCATAAGTTTATTAAAGAATAGTGTAGAATGTTTACGTGTACAATTTATAGCCTAGAAGTCATGTGTTCACTGCACGAAATTTGACGTTACCGCATATTGGACCCCCCTTCGCATTTTTTGACTGTAAAAGTGGGAAAAAAAAAGGGGTCTAATACGCGAGTAAATACGGTAACTGAATAAGTAATTGTGATCCTGTAGAATTTTTGGAACAGTTTTTATGGCCGTATGCCCTTCCTGATGTCAACCTCACCAGAGGAATTAATGAGATGTTACGAATGATGTGATATGAGTAACTAAAACAGACTTTTATATGTACTGTAGGCTTAAAAATCGTGTTCACCATTTATTCTTTTTACGTTTAGAATTTGCTACCCTCCGACGAAAATAGCCAGTATAACTTCAATACAATCTAAGTTTGTTAAATAATAGTATAGAATATTTACACGTACAATTTATAGCTCTTTATAGCCTAGAAGTCATGTGTTCGCTGCACAAAATTTTGAGGTTAACGCATATTGGACACCCCTTTACTATTTTTGGCTGTAAAAGTGGAAAAAAAAACGGGCGAGTTGGCCGTGCGCGTAGAGGCGCGCGGCTGTGAGCTTGCATCCGGGAGATAGGGGGTTCGAATCCCACTGTCGGCAGCCCTGAAGATGGTTTTCCGTGGTTTCCCATTTTCACACCAGGCAAATGCTGGGGCTGTACCTTAATTAAGGCCACGGCCGCTTCCTTCCAACTCCTAGGCCATTCCTATCCCATCGTCGCCATAAGACCTATCTGTGTCGGTGCGACGTAAAGCCCCTAGCAAAAAAAAAAAAAAAAAGTGGAAAAAAAGGGGTCTAATACGCGAGTAAATACAGTAGTTTAAAATACAGTGTTGTACCACCACGCTAATGCAACAGAAATTCAACTTAACCATGGTAAGCTACCCATTTTACCACGATTAACTCATAACCAAGGTTGATGCACCCGGGCTTAAATTGTAGAGTTTTTACAGAAGCCATTTGGCATCTCCTAAACAGGATTGCAGACAATCAGCAATTTTTTCCTGAGAGATGTTCAATACATAACTTGCTAAATGTTCCCCTGTCGTTCTTCTCTTTGGTGAAGGTTGCTGATGCCAGAAAATCTGACAATGAATTATAGCACTCTACAATAAAATCATGTTATTCTAATGTAAATTTCATTTTTTAACACATTGCTGACTTGTCACATACCCTGTGGATCAGACATTTTTCTACTGAACAAACTAGAGTGCACATGATTATAAATGAGCACACTATGTAAATTACGGTGTGTACGGGCTTGAATATCACTTCCACTATCACTCTCACATTCAGTTTCCACTAATTCACAATCACAATATGCATTTGAACAATCATCGGCAAACAATTCTTCTAAAATATCGTCATTAGCTAACACTGTATTATGCGAGCGCTTCCATCTTGTCATTGATTGAAACGGCAGAAAGAAAGGCGACGTTTCGAAACTAAATCAAAGAATAAAAGAAGGCCATGAATAAAAGTGAAGTGGCAGATACACATCTATGATTTATTCCGTTCAATATGCAAGTCCGAAATAGTTCAACATATGGTCAAGAGATGTCGCAGGGAACCAAAAATGATGTCTTAAATAAAACAGAGATTTTTCAGGGCCCATCACCCATGTGTTAATGTTTTAGCCAAGGTTTGTCTATGAGGTTCACTCCATTGCTTGAACAGATACTAGGAGACTACCAGTATCAAAGTGGCTTTCGACAGGGTAGATCACATCTTCACTGTGAGGCAAATAATGGAGAAGTGGTATGAATATAATGTGGATGTACACCAGCTTTATGTAGATTTCCAGCAGGATTATGATGGTGCAAAAAAGGAGGAAACTGTATCAAACAATGGTTTGTGCAAATGACCCTCAGGAATACAAAATGTATAGTTAAAGGAGAAGGAAATCTCACTAAAAAATCTGAAGTAAAAAACAGGTCTGCAGCACGGGTTCTGGAGCGTGTGATGAGAAAGGTGGAAGTCGGTGCTCTGTTTACCTGTGTAACTCAAGAGTCTAGCCTATGCTGATGATATCAATACTCTTTCTTGAAGACTGAAAGACCTAAAGGAAGGACGACATATTAGAAAGGATGCAGTAGATATAGGACTAACGAGTGTATAATGCCAGAACTTGGTACTTGTTCTCATCTACAAGGATAATAAAATTAAATGGGAGGTGTGAAAAGTTCAAGTATTTAGGAGTGCTGATGAGACTGTTGCAAGTGATAAGGCTTACTTAGCTCTGCTGAAAGTGCTTAAATTACACACCCTCTGCAGAAAGCTGAAGCCTACAGCTATTCATACAGTACGACCAGCGATAACTCATGGTCCTGAAACATGGACGATGACCAGAGCACATAAGAACTGTTGAACGGTTGGGAGAGAAGAATAGAGAAAGATTTTTGTTCCACTGAATGAAGGGGAACAGTAAAGAATATGGAAAAAACTGAGAAATGGAGGAACTTCATGGGCATCCAGTTACTGTGGAATGAAAATGAAAATCCACTGCCTGTTTCCAGTCATTCAACCTGGTTAGGAATGTAATGAATGAAGTCCCCATCTAGTGGCAAGTATAGGAACTGTGCTGGCTGCCGAAGCCTCTGGGGCAACGACTAGGGGTATTGACTGGCAGATGAAATGAAATGGTATTGGAATGTGTTGCTGGAATGAAAGATGATAGGAAAAACTGGAGTACCCGGAGAAAAACCTGTCCCACCTCTGCTTTGTCCAGCACAAATCTCACATGTAGTGACCGGGATTTGAACCACGGAACCCAGCGGTGAGAGGCCACCTGAGCCACTGAGGCTCTTCTTCATTTATTGTATCTGAAATAAAAAACATGGGGCATGTAAAGAGAATGTTAGGTCCATCCAGAAAATCTACAAAGGAAATCCAGGTGACAGATGATGGAATGGAAGACCTCGAAAGAGATGACTGGATGGAGTGGAGGAATTAATATAGATGGGAATAACAAGATGGAGGAAGCATGCTGAAGACAGTGAAGATTGGGCTACAACTGTCAGAGAAGTCAAAGTCCTGCATGGGCTGTAGTGCCGAAGAGTGAATGAGTGACATACACTATATATCGTACTGAAAACACAAAGTCCACAAGGTGACTTCATTCATCAGTCTCATATCACCCATTCAGTTGACGACATGCATAACTTGTAAAACTTTATTTTACTTTCCACTTAGACAGGCCATTATCAATGGAGAGAGAGAGAGAGAGAGAGCTGAATGTCAGAAAATGAAAAGTTACTGAAACAGTATAGAGAGAAAAAAAGAAAAGAAAAAGAAAGAATGGCTTTAAGACAATCCTTTTGAGGATGAATGCTTTTTTTTTTTCTTAAATGATCAGAATAGTAAAAAATTGCCTGCAATATCTTACCTTTTGTTCTGCATATTTCAATAAGATTTACAACGTTCTCATGCTTCAGTAATTGAAGAATGCGTATTTCTCTCAAGGCGGTGATAGGAAACTGAAATTAAAATAACCAACAGTCACAATACTGAAAGGTTCTCATTTACCGTTCTTACCGAGTCCCATGGAGGAGGAATCACTTACACCTTCCTTTTCATTGTCCATCAACACCTTCTTCATGGCAACAAATTTCTTAGGAGATGCTCTGTCACGGGCTTTGAACACTTCTCTGGAAAAGACAAAAAAATTATCATTTATTCACTCCAACAGATTAACATTTAACTATAGCCATTCACAGATTCATGAATCAGGAAGCACAACAAAATTACATTCTCAATAGCGAGACATATCGAAAGCGAGCTAGCACCCATTCCAAAGATGCAAGGATGGCAGTCTAGATCATTCCTGTCCAATTAATTTCCAAATTAAATTTTAATTAATATTTGAAAACAATATTTTCTTGCATTTTGTGACCGGTTATTGTTAATATTTAAGATCTGGAACTATAAACGAACATTCCAAGAATTATGTAACACTTTTTTTTGTTTTCCTTGTTTTATTATTTGGACTAGTGAAGAAGAAAATTATTTATGTGACTTGAAGAAATTATGTGTAAGGTATCTGGTGTTATTTAATTATATGTTCTAGGAAATCATGAACATTTAAGGACTAAATTTTCTGAAGATCTTTATGAAAAATTTTAGGTTTTATAGAAGAATGTATTGTGTAATTGTTTTAAAACTTGAATCCAAATTGTGAGGCAGGGTGTACTATCATGTGTCATTTCTAGGAGTATTTTTCCAGTCGTTCCCTGTAGTTTGCTGGTTCATCAGAAAGAATAATCTCGAAAAGCTTTCTCATAGGTCAGATTAAAAAATTGGTGAATGTGGGTGTCGGGAGTAATGCGATTGGTCACCTGTGATGCACGATTTCCAGTTTAGGGCTCCTCATGAGAGCGAGGCAAACTGTCCGCGTCTTTTTACGTTCACCGGCTTCAGGTGCAGACGCGGTCGTCGCCTATCGCATGATGGGGATGCCAGTCTCTGGGGTAAGCGCTACTTCTTCTTTTGAACTTTAAATGTAAAACTAACTTAGTGCGCGCGAGTTTACTCTCGGTTCCCATGTTCGCCAATTTGTTCGTCGAAATTATTTAGTTTTTCAACTAGTCATTTATCCTTTTGTTTTGGAGGTAATTCCCTTTTTCTTTTGGTTTTATGAACTGTGTAATTAACATATAAAGTTTTAATTTCCTCCAGGATTGCCTCGCATAGTTCTGTTTCATCTTAACTCATACCAGATAAAGATATGCACATTCTTTAGAAGCATTTTTAAAAAAGGCAGCTACTTGATTGGCCTCTGCGTTAAGATTTTTATAACTATCACCCTTTCTTTTTCTTGCTAATGTTTTATTCTGGATGTGATGTAATGTTAACGTGCCTCTTTTCTTTGATCTCATTTAAATTATATCATGTCAGTTCTTACTTTTCTTAAATGTAATTTTAAGTTGACATCATCCACAACAACCTCTACGAAACTACTTTGTAATGATTTTAGGTCACTCCTGTTGATCTTGTCTTTAGATGACTTTAAAATCATTGGTACGAACCTCTTTTTTTTTTTTTTTTTTTTTTTTTTTTTTTTTGCTATTGGCTTTACGTCGCACCGACACAGGTAGGTCTTATGGCGACGATGGGACAGGAAAGGGCTAGGACTGGGAAGGAAGCGGCCGTGGCCTTAATTAAGGTTCAGCTCCAGCATTTGCCTGGTGTGAAAATGGGAAACCACGGAAAACCATCTTCAGGGCTGCCGACAGTGGGATTCGAACCTACTATCTCCCGAATACTGGATACTGGCCGCACTTAAGCGACTGCAGCTATCGAGCTCGGTGAACCTCATTTTATTGGCACAATTCATATAGTAAATTTTGTTTATTGCTATGTTAACTTTATTTTATATGATTGTTGACTTTTGTTTTGTAAAGTTATTTTCCATTTCTTTACTTAGTAAAATTAAGAGCTCCAGGGATAACCGTCAACTTCTTTTTCCCGCAACTCATACCATCTCACGGACCTTGTAGGATTTCCCTCCTTCTTCCTATGTCCTTTCTCATAGTTGTCATGTTGGTCAACCTGATGTTTATTTATCGATGCAGATTCTGGAGTAACAAACCGGTGTGTGTTTTATTTAATTTCAAGGCGTTCAAATATCATGAAGTTTAAGGTGCATTATTTTTATTCTTGTTCATCATGCATCGTGTAACTGCAGCAGGTTACATAATATTAGCAGTGTGTGTTTTGCAGACAAAAGAGAGGTTAACGGTAATTGTCTTGGCTAACCTAAAAGTTTAAATTAAAAAGTATTGAATTATCTTGAATTTTAATTTCTGCCTGTCAGGATGTCTTGTGCTGTTCCTTCTCCTCATTTGAGAAAGGAGGAATTACGTTACGAACTCCAAATTCGTAAAGTAAATTCTGCAGGAAATATGAGGGATGATATGAGCTTGTTAAAACAGTCTCTTAATTTACCAGTGACTATTCCTGTGTTGCAGACAAGCCCCTGGAAGTAGTGGAAACCTTGAAATACCTTTTTTTTTTTGCTAGGGGCTTTACGTCGCACCGACACAGATAGGTCTTATGGCGACGATGGGATAGGAAAGGCCTAGGAGTTGGAAGGAAGCGGCCGTGGCCTTAATTATGGTACAGCCCCAGCATTTGCCTGGTGTGAAAATGGGAAACCACGGAAAACCATTTTCAGGGCTGCCGATAGTGGGATTCGAACCTACTATCTCCCGGATGCAAGCTCACAGCCGCGCGCCTCTACGCGCACGGCCAACTCGCCCGGTTTGAAATACCTGGGGAGTGAATTAACACATTGCGGACCGGGTGCCCTTCACCCCATGCACAGCCCTGTTCCCGGCCACTTTCTAACTACCTCCAAACTGGAGTGCATGCATTCAAATAAACTGCTAGAACTTCACTAGCCTTTGAAGGACTACTGTGTTTTATTCTGGAGGCATTCCTGATTAGTAGTTGAAATGCAGTTAGGTAAGTATTTGCTGAAATCTATTTCGGCTCATAGTTTTCTGAAATATATGGTTTTTTATTAGGGGATCGGTTGGCCAGTAATCTTTCAGATACGGTTTCTTAACCTGCCCTATCAATATACACAATATACACAAAACAATTTTTTAATTTCCCTCCTAGGGATACGTTATGAGAATGTGAATTCTGCTCATAGTATAAGTTTGTCTGCTCAGCTACATAATGAAAAAGTCCTCACAAACATAAGTACTGATACTTGTCCTACGTTTCCAGGTTCATTAGGCCATACCTTTATATCAGGAGCACGTTCAAAATCCTCTAGTCTAGGTTTACTGTTGTCCATAACCTAGTTGTCAGAAAACACTATATTATTTACAATATTTAGAATATTTAGAATATTTACACCCGTAACACAATTATGAGACTCATCCTGCACCACGTGAGTTCCACATCTTGAAGATAAGGATATCTACTCGTCATCACTTGAAACATTTCCGTTAGAATGTATTTCATCATCGAACTCTAAATATTCAGCATCACTTCGACATTCTGAGCCTGTATCAGCACATAATACGCGAATAATTTCATCCCTGTCTAAAGACGTGCGATCCGTGTGCGCTGCCATCTTGCATGGCTCTTCAAACTTTGTAAGCATGTTGTCAGGAAATGCAAAGAAAAGCTATGATATGAAGAGTAATCGAAAAGAAATGCGACAATCGACTGTGTAGAACCATGCATAAGAGTTCTAGCACCCTTGACCTCCAAATAGTTCCGGTATATATCAAAAGATAGCACTAAATTCAGTCTGCTGCTAACACGAGATAACTCGGGACCGGTCCGCAATGTGTTAATGGAGAATGCTCGACTGGATGCTGAGATTAGTAAAAGGATTCAAGCTGGAAGTTGTTTCTATCATAGTGTAAGAAACATGTTATGGGACAAAGATGTGCCAACGGAAGCAAAGGATACTATGTAAAAGATGTATTATGTACCCAAAACAACTTACGGAGCAGAAACTTGGACAATGACAAAGAAGGATGAGAGTCGAATACAGGCAGCCGAAATGATGTTCTTGAGGAGTATGATACAGAAGAGTAGAAGAGACAAAATAAGGAATTAGAAAATCCGGGAAGAAATTGGAGTGGAAAAAATGAATGATAGAATAGAGAAGAGCCGACTAAGATGGTTTGGGCACATGAAGCGAATGAGCGACGAAAGAATGCCAAAAAAGTGATGGAAATGCAAACCCAAGGAAGGAGAGGCTGTGGACGACCACAACTGAGATGGAAGGATACCATCCAACGCAGCATTATAGAAAGAAACCTGCACTGGGACACACTGTTGGAGGAGGAGTGGTGGAAAGACCGAAGAAAGTGGAGAGGAACCATATTTGCCCCTACCCGGCTACAGCTGGATAAAGGGAAATGATGATGATGATGATATTCCTGTGTTAAAATGCAGACGAATTGCATGATTCTTTGGCAGTGATTAGAGATAGATTGCCGGAGTTTAATGCCATTCTTGTGTTTTTCTGTTCTTCTGACCCCTCAGAAAAATCAATTAGTGCGTGTTAAAGGGCAGCTACTACATTACACGGATCGGATTCGGGATTTGTTAACTCTGAATTTGCAAGCGAGCGGCAGGAGTGTGAATTATTGTTAGCATCATATTCAGAGTTATTTTCTGACATTATAAACTTCCTTGCCTAATTCAAGTTCTGATGTTCAAGTGTCTACCTCTTCTGAATCATGTGAAAGTGATTGTAACCATACTCCACTTGCTTCTCTAACTAGTGAAAGTGATAATTCAGGTTCTATATCTATAACTTCTCAAGCTTTTAACGTGTTTACTAGTGCTAATGTTATTCAGCAATCTAATGTGGATAATGTTCCCCAGAGTTCTTTTTCTGCTATCTTTTCAAGTACTTTGGTGCCTGTAAATTATTCATGAAAAGTGTCTTGTGTGCATTTTGGAATGCCAGCTAACATTGCTATAGCATCCTGTAACTCTACCATGTCTCAGTGTCGGCCTACCTTTGTGATGTTACCATTTCTCATGCGATTGTGCAAAACTATGCTCCTATCCATGTGCCACTTTTACCTAGTGTTCCTTTCGGTTGTATAACCCCTAAATAAGTGGTCAATGCTCCGATGGTTTCTCAAATTTGTGAAAATGTTTCACAGATGAGGATTTCTGCACCTGTTACATTACAGTATAATGCTAATCCTAACCTCACTTTCAGTACCGCATTCTTTTCTCAAGGGCGCTCGAATTAGGGTTACTATGCTGCTGTAATTCCTTCTCAGGACCTCTCTAGTCCTTCCCAGGTATTTCCTACACCTGCCTTCTCCCAGATTTTTCTCCAATTTACCTTACCCATTGACTACGATATTCAAGGAAGTCTCTAAATTTACTGCTAATTCTATTGATGAGGTTATTTCCTTCCTTCGGTTTTTAATCAAATTTAAGGATCAAGCTACTGTGTACAATTTAAGTAGCGATCACATTTTTCAAGTCTTGTATCCACATGTATCTGGAGCTCTTTCTGAGCATATCATTAGAGCCATTTCTGAAAGGTGGATGGTGGATCAGTTTCATGCACATGTACTTGAATTCTTCATTCCTTCTCATGCAGAAACAATATTTCAGAGTGCAGCATTTGAACGAATCACCGTCTGAGTATATTCAGGATATTAAATTCTATGCTTGAATGTTTATGCTTAACTACTCTGAGTCTCAAATGGTTGCCACCATTGTTGAGGGTCGTATCTTGCTCTTTCACAGCGACCAGCAACTTTTGCTCAATTGGAAGCTATCACCGTTTTTGCCGAAGGTATTAGATATGCCGACCAGCTACGCGTTGCGTTAGCTCCCCCTCCTATGAGCATGTCTTTTCCTCAGGTTACTAAAACCGCTCTTTCTTCCAAGCCATGTAATTCTCATGCAAATTTTAGTTGTGCTTCCACTGAACATTTCCAGAGGAATTGTCCAAAGATTAGGCCCTTAGGCAATTCAAAACCAGATGTGGGTAGTCTCTTCCACCAATAATTCTTGTCAATACTGTGGGTCGAACAGGCAGTTTTCTAGACACTGCCCGCATAATTCTTCCGGGTCTGGGCATCCTGGCAATAGTAATTCTAGATGATTAACCACTAACTCCTGTGATAAACCTCAAGGTGTTGCTTCATGTTTTGTCTGTTATAACCATATGTTAAAAGATGAATCACCTCATTCTGAGGCTGATAGTGGGTCCCAGTCTGAATTTCCTACAATCTTGTGGCATTTCTGCTATCCCTCCTTGTAAATTACCTTACATATGCTTAGAGGTAAATAATGAACCTGTGTATGCATTAGTAACATCACATTGATGAGTGAGAACTGGTATAGTAACTCAATGAAAACTGTTTGCAAGTTACCTCCATTGCAGTCTACATCTTTAACCTGGCCATACTGCTAATTTTAACTCTTTGAATAGAGTAGGATCTCTAAATGTCAAATTCAGAATCCGTGATTTTCCATGGAAAATGCCAATAGTAGTTCCGAAAGATTTATCTTGTCCTTTCATTTTGGGTGCAAATTTTATTGCCAAAACTGGTATGATTTTGTACCTGCAGTACAATGATTTCCATTTTAAATCTTCCATGATAATTTTTAAACTGCGTAATCGCTCCCTTTTCTTCCTTGTCATGTCAATGCTGTTCCTGCAGATACAGGTGAACCCTAAACTTTTGATTATTTGCTTGATGATCAGGCCAACCAACTTAAGAATCTCTGCAATAAATTTCCAGATGTATTTATCGACAAGTTAGGTGTAACTAATGCTTTGAAGTACAAAATTGAAATCACTGATAACGTCCCTGTTCGCTCTCCTCCATATCGCCTGTCGCCTCCCAAAATTAAAGCCCTTAAGGCTATTATTGATCAAATGCTTGCTGACGGTATAATACGTTCTTCTAAATCTGCTTATTCTTCTCCCTAAACCATAGGGTGGGTTTAGGTCAGTCGTTGATTATCAGATGTTGAACAAGAGAGTTGTCCTTCAATCTGTTCCCCTTCCTGACCTGCACTCTTGTTTTTCTTGGTTTGCTAATGGCAAAATCTTTACCACTTTCGATCTGAATAAGGCATATTATCAGATACATCTTGCTGAGGAATCCAACCACCTAACTGCTTTTGCCACTGATTGCTACCTCTATGAATTTGAGAGGTTGCCGTTCAGTCTAAGCACAGGCGCTGCTGTCCTTACTCGGTTACTAGATAATGTTTTTTCAGACATTAAATTCAAGTTTGTGTACAGTTACCTTGACGATTTAGTAATTTTCAGTGAAACATTTGAAGAGCACCTTGTCCACCTAACACTTATGGCTAGCAAGGTAACCTTCGCACAACACCAAATGTTATTTTCATGGCATATTGTGTCTGAGAAAGGCGTGTCTATTGATCCATCTGCTGCCATCCAAAAAGTTCCTACACCTAAAGATGTCAAAGCTGTAGCCAGATTAATTGGTATGGCCAATTTCTTTCGTAAATTCATCCCCAATTTTGCTGAATGAGCAGTTCCGTTAAATCCTTTTAGAAAAAAGGGTGTAGGGAGATGCCCAACTTGAAGCCTTTTATGACTTGAAGTCTGCGTTAATGAAACGCTCCTGTTCTGGCTATGCTAGAGTTTTCTACACGTTTCATTCTTCAAACTGATGCCTCTTCGACAGGTACATCTGGTGTTCTCCTTCAGGAATTTGAAGAGGGACGTCATCCCATTTCTTATGCTTCATGTAGTTTAAGTCCTGCTGAGCTAAACTACTCCATTTATGAACTGGAAGTCTTAGCTGTTGTCTTTTATTTAAAGCCGTTCAGGATGTACTGTACCTTGAACATCTCCCTTTTGATCTTGAAACTGATAATCAGGCATTAAGTTGGGTACTGGCCAAGCCAAGAAGGGCTGGTCATCTTGCATGTTAGGCAATACGCATCTCAACTTTCCAGTTTGAAGCTCGTCACATTCATGGCACTGAAAATGTTATGGCTGATAGTCTGCTGAGAGCCTGCAGATCCTCTCACGAACAAGTTTCAGCCTTTGTGAATGTAGTTCTCACTAACTCTCCTTTTCTTTTCAAAGATATTGCTAAACATCAGGAAGATAATGCAGAATTAAAGGCTATTATTGACAGAATTAAATCTGGTGAACATGTTAAACTTTACGTTCTTAAGAATGGTGTACTGTGTTGTCCTGCTCACGGTCGCAGACACCCCAAAATTGTCGTCACATCTAACCTAGTTCTGGCTCTTTTCAAATATTTTCATGAATCTCCAGTTGGTTGTCATCTTGGGGTTTTCAAAACTAGAGAGAAAATCCGTAAGCATTTCATTTGGAAATCCATGGACGGTAAAATCTTGCAACATTAGCAAACCTGCACCTAATACTCGCCTAGGTCTGTTGTCATCTGAACAAGCTTCTCATCCCATGGAGAGATTATTTATTGATTTCATTGGTCCTTTCCTGAGGTCATGGACTGGCCATCGTTTCATATTTGTGTGTGTTGACGCATTTTACGTGGCTGTTCCCTACTCGTACAGTTAATGTTAACACTACCATCTCTTGTTTGAACAGATCTTTGCTTCCTTTGGACCCTGTCAATTTTTAGTGCAGTCCCATAATTTCTGTTTTGATTTATTAATTTCTCATGTAACTGCTAACCTGTATTATCCGAGACCAAATTATGCTGAAAGAATTTAAATCTTAGATCTGTTCTTACTACCTATCACTCTGCTGACCACTCTAAGTGGGATTCATCGCTCAATTGGTAGTTGCATTCAATACTGCTGTCCATGAGAGTCATAAGCAAACACCTGCTTCATTAATGCTAGCTTTTAGTCCTAATTCTCCACTTTCAAATCTATGGTCCATAAACGATCTTTCTGACGTCACCAATCCAGAGACGATCCGTGCTACTTAGCATTGTGCGCGTCAAAATATGCTAAAAGTTCAATGTAACTACGATCACGGGCGAAACTGCACAATCTGTCTTTCGGTGACCAGGTTTTAAATAAGACTCATCCTGTCAGTAGTACTGCGGACCATGTTATTGGTAAGTTATACCTCAAATTTCTAGGGTCCTGCACTACCTTAAACTTTCTTACCCCAGTATCATTATTGGTAAGTAATCCTGAAAGGAAGAGGATCAGTAGAGTGCATTTATCACAGGTGAAAGTACCTGAAGTACTGGTATTGTGATATAAATTCCTTTATTTGTGACCATTTATGTTTTAGTTATAAGAAATTTCTGACTTTTAATGCTGGCCGGCACATACATATTATCCCTGTATTTAACTAGGGTGAATGTTACTAGTTTAAGCACTAGGAATTTTAATTGACATTTGTGAATATATTAGGTATCCTACTTAGGTATTTGCTTCTTTTAATGTAATGAGTTTTGTATGATGATTAGGATAGATAAGTTTTAGTTTTAAGGTCACAAATTGGAATTCATTACAGTAACATTTCAGGTTCGAGGGTAAACTCTGGTTGATTTTCCTTCTTTTAATCCTTCACCCGTTTTGAAAATTATGAATAGTGCTTGCCCCGGGGGCTGGGGTATCCCAAATCCATAGTGTGGGAGGGGATCTCCCAATGGAATTCATCGAGCCACCAGTTGGGTGACTCTGATTTCGTTATTAGTTTTAAGTAAAGAAAATAAAAACAAAACCTCCCTTGCACTCTTCTGTTCTTTCTTCAAGACCTTCTAAGTGCTGGACAATGGCCTTGCCTCATAAATTCCTCTTTCTGCTGCAGATTTGTCTATGTTCCAGTGACTGCAATAACTGGGTCCATCCAATCTACAACCTACCGTGCCTGTTTGGAGAGCACATTGAACTACAGGGTTGCTACCATCTGACATGGAATGAAGTGGCCAGAGGTTCCTGGTGGCGGCAATTGTGCAGTACTGCGCCACAATTCCCTGGTTGTTACCAGTCAGTTCGCTATCCGGGTGAGGTGAGCTGAAGTTTCCTAATTGCCATGGTTGGATTGATGGTGTATGGAGTTGTTCGCAATCGGCCGCAGTCAGCAGCTACATAAGTCAGCGGAACCAGTGGTCAAGTTGGGACACTTCGACCAGCAATGGACATTCCTGTCGAGAGCAAGATCAGAATTCCAGTGCAAAAGTGTCGGATGTGATGTAGGGTAAAACACCCCCAGTTAATTTAAAATATCGTCCCCACTCTGGCAAACTAGCGAAAGTGACAAACTAGGGAATCTGTACTTCTGAAGTTTTGGTGTAGATTTTATTGGTTATATATTTGTCTACCCTCTGACAAAGTCTCACATCTGCAACTCGTTTTGTATGCCTACCACATAAAACCAATCATTAAATATAAAAATTGATTTGACATGAGTAACCACTACTTCTTTCAGCTCCTCTAACCTTTTAACAATTTGCAGATTCGCTAGTTTGCCAGAGTAGGGACGATATATTAAAATTTGTTTCGAGCGGAGTTCGAATTTAAAGATGGGAAGGAAGTGATTGGTTATTATTAATATTTAAGATTTGGAATGAAAAACCAACATTACAAGAATTATGTAATACCTTATTTACTTTTTCTGGTTTTATTATCAGGACTAGTGAAGAAATTGGGGTTCATCAGCAAAGACTTTAAGATCTTCTGCTTTGGGACTGGTTTTCTCGTGTGCTGAGTACTGTGCACCAGTTTGGCTGAATAGCCCATATACAAGACTCATTGATAATCAACTGAATGCTAGCATGCGGTTAATACCTGGTATTATCCAGTCCACACCACTTCATTGGCTCCCAATTGTGTCAGGTATAATGCCTCCTGATTTTAGAACATCAAATGCTCTCATTCGAGAGTTCAAGAAGATAGAAATGCCTGTTTTGGATGATATCCCTGTTCTCAAAATAACGAGGCTCAAGTCACGTCATCCATCCTTGCGTGATGCTCTCACATTGGCTGATGGGAATTTTCATCCTTTAGAAGAATGGAGAAGTTGTTGGAAAGTTGCCACAGATAGTTCCTTACACAACATCTTTTCTGGTGAAGATCTTCCTGGTGGACATCATCTACACATAAGATTTGGACCACTCTGAATCAGGTGAGAACAAATCATGGACGATGCAGGGATGCCCTTTATAGGTGGAAAAATATTTCATCACCAGAGTGCGACTGTGGTGCATCTTGGCAGACGATCCCCCATATTGTAAGTTAATGTACACGACGTTCCTACACAGGTAGCCCGACTGACTTTTTGGAACCAACAGAGGAAGCCATACAGTAGATCACCCAAATGGACATTCTGCTATAAATCATGTTTCTTGTCTGTGTATATTTATAAATATTATATACTTGTATATATGTATCTAATTTGTTGCCATACGCCAATAATAATAATAATAATAATAATAATAATAATAATAATAATAATAATAATTTATCTAACTTAAAGAAATCATGTGTAAGATATCTGGTGTTATTAAATTATATGTTCTACGAAATCATTAACATTTAAAGACTAAATTTTCTGAATATCTTGATGAAAAATTTTAGGTTTTATAGAAGAATGTATTGTGTAATTGTGTTTTAAAACTTTAATGCAAATTGTGAGGCAGGGTGTACTGAAACGTGTCATTTCTAGGAGTATTTTTCCAGTCGTTTCCTGTACTTTGCTGGTTCATCACAAAGAATAATCTCGAAAAGCTTCCTGATAGGCCAGAATAAAAACCTTTCCAATTGGTGAATGTGGGTGTCGGGAGTAATGTGACTGGTCATCTGTGATCGCACGATTTCTGGTTAACAGCTCCTCATGAGAGCGAGGCAAACTGTCCGCGTCTTTTTCCGCTGACCGACTTCAGGAGCAGACGCGGTTCTCGTCTATACCATGATGGAGATGCCAGCCTATGGGGTAAGCGCTATTTCTTCTTTTGAACTTTAAATGTAAAATTTACTTAGTGCTCGCGAGTTTACCCTCGGTAACCACGTTCACCAATTTGTTCGTTGAAATAATTTAGTTTGCCAACTAGTCATTTCTGCTTTTGTTTTGGAGGCAATTCCCTTTTTACTTTTGATTTTGTGAAATGTGTAATTAACATATATAAAGTTTTAGTTTCCTCCGGGATTGCCTCCCGTAGCTGTGTTTCCTCTTAACGCATACCGGATTAAGGTATGCACCTTGTTTATAAGCATTTTTAAAAAAGGCAGCTACTTAATTGGCCTACAGGCATTCACAGATTCATGAGAAAGCTATAAATGTGATCAGGGCCTAACTGACTCGTGCCTGCAATTAGTGAAAAGATGGAACAAAGGTTCAAAAAGAGAACCATTCGACATGTTTGTAGTTGCGACAAGGGCAAATCCCTCACAAACCTCCCACTGTGGAAGGCTAGCAACAGGTATAAGGCTCTCTGTACCCACGGAGCCAAATTTGGCAGGATTTTTATTCTGCACAACAATACGGCTTCCTTATGATTCACTTTATTGCAGTGCTACAAACTACCTACCATGACAAAAATGGGACACACAACCTGCTTTCAAAGTAACTTTAATCCCAACAAAGCTGTGCCACAACCAATGAACAAATGATTTATAACAATTTTGCAAATGGAATATTCCAACTTTCTAACTTTCAGGTGAACATTCAGTATTACTTGTGAGCTTATGGAATATGTTTTGAGTGGCTTGTGTTGTGATAAGTCATTGATGGCAATGGATAAGTAGTATGTTGAAATTTTTTTTGTGTTTTTTCATTACTTTTTAAACTTTAAACTATTCAGTTATTAAACAGCTATATTTTATTAAACATTACTCCTTTTTTTTTGCCATTTTTCTTAACGTCGCACCGACACAGATATGTCTTATGGCGACGATGGGATAGGAAAGGTCTAGGAAGTGGAAGGAAGCGGCCGTGGCCTTAATTAATGTACAGCCCCGGCATTTTCCTGGTGTGAAAATGGGAAACCACGGAAAGCCATCTTCAGGGCTGCCGACAGTGGGGCTCTAACTCACTATCTCCCGATTACTGGATACTGGCCGCAGCTAAGAGACTGCAGCTATCGAGCTTGGTCATTACTCCTTTTCAACATGGCTAAAAGGCAAAGAAATTCTAACTTTAACAGTGAATGGGAAGACCGGTATTACTTTATTGAAATCAGAGGAAAACCTGCGTGTTTATTGTGTAATGCTAGCATGTCTGTTCCTAAAAGAAGTAATGTAGGGTGACACTTTTTGACTAATCACAAAAACCATAACAGTGTCTTTCCTGTAAATTCTGAACTACAAAAACACAAAGTGAAAGACCTAAAATCTAAATTAGCATTGCAACAATGTGCATTTAAGAGACTAGTTCAACAAACATGCTTCGTGACAATAGCTTCTTACAAAGTTTGTTATGCCCTAGCAAAAGGAAAAAAGCTTTCAATGACGGGGAAGTAGTAAAAGAAGCAATGTTAAATGCTGCTTAACATCTGTTTGATTCTCACAAAGATAAATCCGCACTTATATTCAATCAAGGGACTTCAGTTGTCTCACCACGGGGCGAGTTGGCCATGTGGTTAGGAGCGTGCAGCTGCGAACTTGCATCCGGGAGATAGTGGGTTCAAACCCCACTGTTGGGAGCCCTGAAAATGGTTTTCCGTGGTTTCCCATTTTCGCAATAGGCAAATGCTGAGGCTGTATCTTAATTAAGGCCACGGCCGCTTCCTTCCCATTCCTATTCCATCGTCGCCATAAGACCTATCTATGTTGCTGCGTCGTAAAGCAACTAGCAAAAAAAAAGTTGTCTCACCAAACTGTAGCTGGGTGGGTTGAACAAATTTCTGATAATATGGAATCTCAATTGCTTCAGAATTTGCAATAGTCTGAATATTTTTACTCCAGTTTGATGAAAGTGCTGATATGTCTGACATTGCTGAGTTGTATTTGCTAGAATGGTTTTTAGTGATTTTACAGTAAGGGAAGACTTTGTTAAACTACTGGCACTTCATGATCGTATTAGGAGAGAAGGCATATTTAATGAGTTCCTTAAATTTGCCAAAGATAGTAACTTGCCACTTTCGAAGCTTGTTGCTATAACAGATGGGGCGCCATCTATGACTGGTAGAAATAATAGGTTTCTTTCTCTTTGTGCTAAGGATGGATCATTTCTAAAACTTTCTTATCACTGCATTATCCACCAAGAAGCTTTATGCACAAATGTTTTAAAGTTCGATCACGTTATGAAAATTGTAACTCACGTTGGGAATTATATAAGATTGTCTTCTACTCGTCATCGATTGTTCAGAAATATTTTAAGCGTATCAGATTCTGAGTATGGTGATGTTATTCTTCATGCAGACGTAAGGTGGCTTAGCACGGGGAAAACACTCAAACGGTTCTGCTGTCTGATGAGATACGAGATTTTATGAAATCAACTCCTAAGCAATATTATCACGAACTGATGATATATCATGGCTAACAGATTTAGCTTTCTTGGCAGACATCATCTCAAAATTAATTGAGTTAAATCTTGAATTGCAAGGAAAAGATCATAATATTTCAGGTATGATAAGTATTGTTAATGTATTTGAAAAGAAACTAAAGTTATGGATTGTCCATTTAAAAAGAAATTCCCTTTCACATTTTCCAAATCTGACATGTATGGCAAAAATGGTAAATGGCAGCAAGCGTAATGTTTCATTTCTTGCTAAACATCTTGAAACTCTTGAGTCCGGATTTGATAGTAGATTTAGCCAGTTTTCAATGCTTGAACCAGTGATCATGTTTGTTGATAATCCCTTCACTTCTGCTGACGTTTGTGAGCTTGGAGGTAAGGTGTTTGAAATCTTCGAAAATTATAATCCTGAAGAATTAGAAATGGAAATTCTACATCTTCAATCAGACCTTTCTTTGAAATCCTGCTGAGCAACATGTGGCAATTTCTGAACTCTGGTGGACGGTAAAAAATACCCCATTGTCCGCAATGTTACTCTGAAAATGTACTCTTGTTTTAGTTCAACACATCTTTGTGAAGTTGCGTTTTCGACTATGTAAATAATAAAAACAAATACTGATCCTGCCTGACAGACTTGCACCTGCATAACGCATTAAGAGCAGTCTGTTCCAGTTACACACCAAATTTTCCTCAACTTCTCACGAGTATGCAGTGCCAAATTTCACAATAATTACATAACCTGGCGCCCGCGCACCCTTATTTATCGTGTGAATAGGTCCGAGTACAAACGAATGTTAGACAGCCCTGGTCTAGATGATTGACTGATATGGTCTTGTAATAATACTCAACATGGCTTAGCTGTGTTGATACTGCTACATGGCTGAAAGCAATGGGAAACTACAGCCGTAACTAACTCCCGAGGACATGATGCTTTCTCTGCATGAATGATGTACTGATGATCGCTTCCTCCGGGGTAAAATATTCCAGTCCCCTATTTGGATATCCAAGTGGGGACTAACACGAGAGGGGACAATCATCAGGAAGATGTATACCGACATTCTGTGAGTCGGAGCAGTGAATGTTAGACGTTTGAATTGTTGTGGTAAGTTAGAGAATCTGAAAAGGGAGATGGATAGACTACAAGTTAGATGTAGTTGGTATAAGTGAAGTACACTGGGAGGAAGAGCAGGATTTTTGGTCAGGTGACTACAGAATTGAAAACCTACAACCTGTTTTCCAGTCATTGACCGGGTTAGGGATGAATGAATCATATATAGGCTATTAGTACAATGGGGTCGCCACTCGCAAAGTGATTTTATTAATGACTGATAGATGCTATGATGATGATGATGATGATGCTTGTTGTTTTAAGGGGCCTAACATCGAAGGTCATCGGCCCCTAATGGTACGAAATGAAAGAACAAAAATTTCAAAGGCATCCACTGACCAAAATAAAAATAAAATATGTCATGAAGAATGAATGGATGGACAGGAACCCAACAAAACACAAAACAAAAACCAGTGGATCGGACTCAACAGAGATCGAAAATAACATTATTACCGACCAAGGAACCCCTTATAAAGCACAATGATGCTTGGTGTCTAAAGGGGGTGCAAAATCCAAGTCTAAGGCCCCACAGAATGGTACATGTCGCGAGTAAAATAGAACCATGGTATGTGTCATGTTGGGGTATTAATCAGAAGTAGCGAAGACTCACGGTGTTCCACAAAAGATGGCACTACTCACAAGTATTGTACTTCGTACAGGTAACGCAGACCTATGGTGTTTCGCACACAATAGCGCCACTTACAGCCAACGCAAACCGATGAGTTTCCTCACCTAGGTGTACTAGTCACGGGTGCCGGTCCCAAGGGCCCCGTGGTGTTCCTCACATAGTGAGTACTAATTACAGGCAACGCAGACCCACGGTTTAATTAATTTCGTGTGGCTATTTCTAGCCGAGTGCAGCCCTTGTCAGGCAGACCCTCCGATGAGGGTGGGCGGCATCTGCCATGTGTAGGTAACTGCGTGTTACTGTGGTGGAGGATAGTGTTGTGTGTGGTGTGTGAGTTGCAGGAATGTTGGGGACAGCACAAACACCCAGCCCCCGGGCCATTGGAATTAACCACTGAAGGTTAAAATCCCCAACCCGGCCGGGAATCGAACCCGGGACCCTCTGAACCGAAGGCCAGTACGCTGACCATTCAGCCAACGAGTCGGACAGACCCACGGTGTCCCTCATATAGTGGTACAACTCACAGGCTACACCCAGACCCGCCGTGTTGCCCACATGGGTACAACGCACGGGTACTGGAATCCACCCGGCCAGGCTTTTTACTGCAACGAATCACAAACCTATTTCGTACCAAGTTAGTGATACTACTCGCAAGTACATGCAACCCATGGTGTTCCCCGCATGATGGTACGAATCAAGAGTAGTTTCACAGTTCTAATTCATTCATCCCTTGGTCGCCCCTTTCAGTCGCCTCTTACGACAGGCAGGGGATACCGTGGGTGAATTCTTCGTCTGCCTCCCCCACCCATAGGGGGTGTGTGTTTGGTCCGCGAGAGGTATTTTATTTCCCTCAAGTCCGCCGGCAAGCCGGTTAGGACCCCCCTATCCGCCACCTGGGAGTATCACCTCTCCCCCTGCTACGCCTGTGTAGCAGGTTCGTGGATATAGATGCTATGAAATGAGAATGGAGAGTGTTGGTGGAATGAAAGATGACAGGGAAAATCAGAGTACCCGGAGAAAAACCTGTCCCGCCTCCGCTTTGTCCAGCACAAATCTCACATGGAGTGACCGGGATTTGAACCACGGTATCCAGCGGTGAGAGGCCGACGCACTGCCGTCTGAGCCACGGAGGCTTTCATTACAGAATTATTAACACAAAATCAAACAGGGAGAAATGTAGTTGTTGTTTAATAATGAATACCAAAATAGGGCAGCAGATAAGCTACTACGACCAGCATAGTGAAAGGATCATTGTTGTCAAGACAGACACCAAACCCCAATGCCCACCCCCTCGTCTATATGCCTACTAATTCCGCAGATGATGAAGAAATCAAAAGAATATATGAAAAGAATACGGTACGTAAAAGGTGATGAGAATTTAACTGTGATGGAAGACTAGAATGCAGTGGTAGGCCAAGGAGGACAAGGAGAATTTGAATTGGGACAAAGGAATAAACGAGGAGGTTGACTGGTTGAATTCAGTACCGGTCATAATTTAGTCCTTGTTAATCCTTGGTTCAGACACCATAAACAATGGCTGTACACATGGACAAGACCTGTATGCACTGGAAGGTATGGAATAGACTTCATTATGATTAGGCAGAGATTCAGAAACCAGGCGTTGGAATGTAAGACCTTCGCAGGAGCAGACGTGGACTCTTACTGCAAATTGTTGGTCATGAAATGTCATCTGAAGTTGAAGAAATTGAAGAAACAAAGGAATACAAGGAGATGGGATCTAGACAAGTTGAAGGAAAATGCACTCACCGGCAAAAAAGCGAAACACTATGTATTTCAGACAAAATTTAATGTCAGTCCTTCTGAAACAGGGTAAAAATCAAATACTATTGCATTACAACAATATGGCAATATATCATAAATTAATTAGCCCATTTGAGAAGTTTCAGTGCAATAAATGATAGAGATTATTGATCATGACAATCACAGCAGTCCACCAACATGAATTTGGAAATGTCAAAACCTGAAGCTCTGCACAGTTTCGTATGCAGACCATTTACCCACATGTTTTCAACACATTTCCATTGCCATCTCTAGCTGCAGTTACAGCTGTCATTCGATCAGGCATGCTCAGAATGCTATCTCGAACATTCTCTTGTGGTATGGGCTCCCATTCTGCCTGGAGTGCAGCCCGAAGTTGAGGCAGTGTGTCAGAGGAACGACTCCTAGCACGTCTCCCAAGCATATCCCAGACATGCTCTATCGGGTTTAGACTGGACTATGAGCAGGCCACACCAGAGTTTAATTCCGACTTCATCCAGGTAACAAGGAACTAATCTCATGTTTGATCCGTATTGAAGATAACAATAAGTAAGTATTCTAATAGAACTTACTTATTCATCCAGGTACTCACGTAAACAAACAGCAATGTGCGTGTAAGCACTGTCATGCATTAGGATAAAGTTCTTGCTGTGATGGAACATGTAAAGTAAACAATGTGGAATACAGAATAGCAAAATCAATCTCTGCCATGAGAACAGTGGCCCCCATACTCCCTTCGAGAGGCTGCATAATGTCCGCACAACAAGTTCCTAAGCAGACAGGTTGGCAGCCTTGTGGAACAGTCATTCCGCGTGTAGCTGATTGTGGTGAATATTGGGTAGCATGGTGTCAACTTTTAATGTTCTTCCAGTTCTTCACAGCAATAAACCAAAAGAACTTCATAAATTATTATTCTTGATTTATATAGGCTACCAGTAAAATGTGATTTCAAGTGTGAGCAGATTTTTTCTTTTAATCTAAAATCCAGCATTTTGCTTTTGTCCTTGATAAGACTAAGTACAGCACAAAATTGTTGATTTGAACAAAATTTTGTATTTTGTATCTCATCAACATTAACATTTTCTACAGACTCAGAGCAACATGAATTCTCTGCATTATCTACTTGAGTCAGAGAGACAGGAACTGGTACATCTGATCTGCGGGACACAGGTCTTATAGCTGATGCCAAGACTTTGGGGTATTTAATTTTTGACTTATTCATTAGCTGCCTCTGTGGATCAGTGGTAGAGTGTCGGCCTCCGGATCCCACGATAACGGGTTCAAACCCGGCAGAGGTAGTCGGATTTTTGAAGGGCGGAAAAAAGTCCATTCGACACTCCATGTCGTACGATGTCGCCATGTAAAAGATCTCTGGACACATTTGGTGTTTATCTGACAAAATTAATTAAATCTCAGCCATAGACGCCCAAGAAAGCTTCAGTTTACTCTGTCTGCCATCTAGTGGGCCTAAAGTAAAACGGAATGTCGAAATTGACGAGCAGACAGCCAGATGGCGTCAAATGAAATGTCTGCACATGGTCGCTGAGGCCATACGAGTATTATTATTATTATTATTATTACTTATTCATTTTGTTGGACCCTGATACATAATTCAAACGAAAGTAACAATCATCATTTTAAGTTCACCCGATCACAAATGAACACTAGCAAGATGTCCTTCAGAAAGCACACTGCCAAGGCTAATGAAGAGACACTGTATAAAAAAATTGGCACCTAAAGGCGAAAATTTGCTGGGTAGAGGCATTGGCCTTCTGAGCCCAACTTGGCAGGTTTGATCCAGGCTCAGTCCGGTGGTATTTGAATGTGCTCAAATACGTCAGCCTTCATTGCCTCCTGAAACAACCATTGCAAGGAGAAAGGATGCTACTATCATTCTGTCTGAAATATAACAGGCCTCTTTGTGTAAGCAATAAAATAAGTATAAAATGACATTATAAACTGCATTCTTTCAAAAGTAAATTATTTACTGTAAACATTTAAAAATGATCTGAGCTATTTTGGGTAAAACTTGACCAGCTAGTTTGCAAACGAGAGGTTAAGAATCGATTGGTGTGGCTCACACGACATCACAGTGTGCTACACAAGGCCGCCAATGAAGAATTTAGGTTTAACTAGTGACAAAACAATTGGATAGAGACAAGAACATGACTGAATATAAGATATGTGTAAACAGCGAGATGATCGTTGGTCTGGATTTGTTAGGTCCAGCTAGTGACCAAACCATTGGGCTGGATTGGTTAGGTCCAGTTAGTGACAAGACCATTGGGCTGGGAGTATTAAAGTCCTAGGTTCAAGCTGCCCACAGGTCTCTAGTATCGCTTGTGACAGTATTGGTTAGTGCCAAAACCACTAGATACTTACATCAAAGATACTGCAACTTTATCTGGTACAACATCCCACTTTCACTAGTATTACTTCAGCCTGGCTGTCATCTTATTTGTAATGTTATATTAAGTGGAAATGAATGAAATCTTTCTTGGAGAGCATCTCAGAGGAAAGATGTGTTCATTGTAATATTCAGGAACCCAGCATCCTGCCCGAAGAAGTACATTTACTTTTATAACCTAATGAAGACTGTTACACACCATTTTCATCTCTGAAGTAGCTACTTGCATTCCTATTGGCCAATGTGAATTGGCACGTGATCTTGTTCCCGTCAATAATGTTAACCATAATCTGTTACCAACCCCGACCAATGGTCTTGTCCAGGTCCTATCCTAACCGTCCGCACGTAAAGAACCAGTCCAGACCAATTGTGTTTCCACACAAAAGTACAGGCCTAGGGCCGCTTCGCGGCTTCTAACCTGGGGGCGTAAGCTTGTCCCTCCAGCTATCAAAGCACCATTCACTCAATTAGTTCCTAAGTACAGAGGTTGTCAGCACTGAGCAACGTTTGACAACATCCTTCCCGAGAAGGCTATGAGCGTGTAAACAAACGACAATCGTTTCGCTGGTGTGAAAGTCAAACGACTTTCATTTTCATGGAATGTGTTAGCAGTGGGCCACACATTACCGGTACGTGAACTCTATCGAAGACAATAGGAATGGCCCTGCAGCCAACAGAAATTTAACAAAAGTAAGAATACTTCTAGGGGCGGGTTGGTAAGTCTTCTGGCAAGCATAAAAGGATTATATGGTCCACAAGCCCGCTATCTCCAGTTCACTCGTAGGCGCCATCATATGCTATTAAATATGTTCATTACGGTACAAGGAAGGAGCAGAGGTGCGAAAATACTTGGTTTTTGAACTCATACCTGAATCACCTTCACTGAGGGGTAGGTTCACAGAGGGTTGCATACTTAACAAACTATAATGAAGGTGCATGGTGTATGCATGTATCTGACAATCAACTTCTTTGGACCCAAGCACTAATAGATATTTGAGAGCAGGTTTCATATCCTTATAGGCCTACTTCTTTGTGTTTTTCCACCTTCTTTCTCTCCAATATCCTTCCTTTCCATAGCTTACAATCTACTATGAGCCTAAGCACTTACTAAAATGAAATAAATAGGTCTAAGTTTAACATTCAAAAAACTCTGTTCATGATAGTCAATAGATAACTTTCACTACTACTGTATTAATTCTAGTGTTGTTATTGTTGTTATTTGTTATTATGCTGAAGCAGGAGAGGTTAATTTCACATTGCCCATATTAAACAATAACATCATATATAGTTGCTATCTTTCTACACAATGATACAGTATAGTATGTAACTTAGGGAACAGAAAGCCATGTTTCCAATGAAGCCTAAATACACTCATGATAATTATTGTGTACACAAGGTAGAAAGACAGAAGTTAACAGGCTTATTCATGGTTAGTGCACTAGCAATCTCATTGCCTAAACATCTAAATAAATAAAAATCGTTATTTACCACTTGCTGTTGCCCTACAACGCCCAACATCAGGCTTTCCAATAAACGAATCAAAAAAGGGGTTCATATAGGCTGTTTGGTGTATATATAAATTTTTATGATCACTTATCCAACTTCATTCCCGGATGTTCATTCTCCTTGATGTTCATTAAGCAACAAAAGCAATTATTGCACAACGACCGACGCAGCCATCACAGAAAAAAATAGGTTAGAACCCAGGTAACAACATTAAGTATTGGTTTTACTAATATATGTCTTTTGATAATATAGAATTTGTCAGTCGCGATAATTTAACAATTATTCTTAATTCTGAAATCGACCGATAGCGGCTAGACAGACTCTTGCATCAGGATTCCTTAAGTAACAGGGATAAGCATTTTTTCTGAGCCATAAGTAATGAATCGAATGAATTAGTTAAAAATCACCATTAAATAACTCACCCGAAAGTACCTTGTCCTATTTTTGCTACCTTTTCATACTTCGATGCCTCATCGCAAAATGGAAAATCAAATTCCTCAATATACTTTTCCTTTTCTCTGGTATTCATGATGGTCAAAGGATAATTTTCACTACTATTACTTCTGGTGTTGTTATTTGTTATCATGCTGAAGCAGGAGAGGTTAATTCCACATTGCCCATATCAAACAACAACATATAGCCGCCATTTTTCTACACTACGAAACAAAACTTTCAGTTTTCACACTATTTGAGTTCTGCCAACATACCGTATACAGTCTGGGAATTGAAATAAATGCAGAATTTTTTGTTGATCTATTACATTTTGAGGTAATAGCGATTAAATTTAATCATAATAGAAGACAATAATAATCTATTTACGCTAGATTTTAGTAGAACTAGTTAACTTAATCATCTGTCAAATATACCAGAAAATTAGCAGTTATAGGCACATGTTCCAGGAATTCGTGCTTCAGTACCAAGTACAAGAAATAAAAGAGGATTCATATTCATTCGTAATATAAAGATTAAACAGAACATATCATACACACACAATAAGAAAGAGAAACACATTTTGTGGATCTTAAGATTGTCACGCGTTCAAGTTGGCTATTCTGCACAGGTATGAAAATCGAAATGTCTGCTGTCTGCATTTGGTAGGTGCAGCAATGGGCAGGTGATGTTGTCGGAGAAAAAGGGAACAACTGACTCCTATTTGGTTCTGTTCCGCGTTGAAAAAAAGGTAATTTATTTTGCTTTTCATGAATAACGTTTTATATTTAAAGGTAAAGTCACTCATTATTAATCCGCTTAAAGAACTAGCAACCCTGTTTTGGTGGGCGTAGCTAAAGTCTAAAGGGTAGTTTCCACTGCGGGCAAGGGTGAACGTGCCGACCTTGTATAATTGCCTGCTCGATTTCATATTGTGCCTATTGTCAATGCATGAATTTATCTTCTGTCTCTCGGTAGTGTTTGGATTCCTTTGCAGTTTTTATGAAACGAACTTCGCTGACAGCTGATTATCATCAAAACAAATACGGTAGATGGTAGCCTACGAACTTCTGTCTTTTTTTACCCCCTCCCGAACTTATCAATTCTTTGCATTCCATAATTTTAATGCGTTTATTTTAATGGAGTGAGTGTTGGAAAATACGGAGAGATTGAACAAACTATAAGAGACGAAAAGTAGAACAACTCATGACTGACTTATAGTATAAGATTAACACAATTTATTTTCATAAATTGCCATCTTTTTTGCATTCAAATATGTAGTCCTGTAGTTTAACTTAATATTTTAAAATTATATGGTGACAAGTACTGCTTTTCATTCAGTTTAACTTCTATATTCATTCCAGTTTGGGAATGTTTGACATTGAACGTGTCACTGAATGAATATCTTGTCTTATATGTTACTGTTAATCAGTTGAAATGCTGCCACTGTAAATTTTATTTGTAACCATCAAAAGTTGTAGGAAATCTGGCTAACCAGTAGTTCAGTAATGAACACTGTACGTTCTTGTTAAGTGGACTGTATGGATCGATACAAGACTTTCTTTGCAGCTCTAACCTGGGGGCTTACACCTCGTAGCCGCTCTTTGCTTGTTTTTCAGTGAATGGTTTTGTCCCTCTCTGTTGGATTTATAACTATCATTTGGGTACCTGCAATTGAATCTTTACAAAAACTACTTGTAATAAAATTCTTGGATGGTGGATGCCTCTACCATTGACTAGTGTGTCCCTAGTGCTGAATCGGTAGATCTCAGTTATCTTTGAGATTCGTATTGGCAACCTTTGAAACACAAACTATGAATCGCTTATTCATCGCCATGAGACATCTGGCGTACACTTTACGTACTAGTACTGTTGTTTACACAGCAAAGCCAAACTATAGAATTCATGCTAGGAACAAGATTCGCATTGAGAAATTTTATATGATGTTTGTATGACAGTTATTAGCTGAAGATAATGAAGTTTTAGAAAATTCATATCAATCGATCATACTATCGATTCAATTCAGATATCATTTCCATTCAGTTGGCAGTATTAACAGAACCCAGAGTGCTCTCTCCTTACTCCTCACCACCATAACACCAGCTATCACTAAAAGTTGTGCGTGTAGTAAACTGCTTTGCAGCTCTAACCTGGGGGTTTACACCTTGGAGCTCCTCTTTGCTTGTTGTTCAGTGAATGGTTTTATCCCTCTCTGTTGGATTTATAACTATCATTTGGTTACCTGCAATTGAATCTTTACAAAAACTACTTGTAGTAAAATTCTTGGATGTTGGGTGCCTCTACCATTGACTAGGAGCAATCCTTCTCACCCTATGTGAAATTTAAATTTATTAAACACATCCTTTAAAAAGTCTCACTCCCTTTATTTAAATCAATGTATGTACTGAAACCAGGATAATTGGACTACAGGGCGAGTTGGGCGTATGATTAGGGGCACGCAGCTGTGAGCTTGCATCCGGGAGATAGTGGGTTCGAGCCCCACTGTCGGCAGTCCTGAAGGTGGTTTTCCGTCATTTTCCATTTTCATACTAGGTAAATGCTAAGCATCGTGGAGACAAAGATGCTTACGTGGATAGCTGGCATCACTAGACTGGATCGTATTTCAAACGACAATATTAGGAAATGCTTTGGTGTTGCACCGATCCAGAAAAAAATTCAGGAAAACCGTCTGTGCTGCTTTGGACATGTGTTGCGTGCAGAAGACAATACACTGGCAAAGTCAGTGTATACATTGGAAGTCGCTGGAAAGAGGCCCAAGGGACGACCAAGACAGCGATGGATCGATACAGTGCACAACGACCTGAAAGCTGTAGGAATACATCCTGACATGGCCCGTGAACGAATTAAATGGAGACAACGAATCCACACAGCGGACCCTGCCACTAGGCAGGACAAACGCTGAAGAAGAAGAAACCAGGAAAATGCTGGGGCTATACCTTAATTGAGGAGTGGAAATGGAAAACAACCTAAGTGCCAGAAGGTACCTAGTGGAGAAATACAGACAAAACGATTGCTGTCAAGAATATGGCACTTACGTTCTCAATTTCCCTCTCCTGTCATATGTTTTCCAGGTCGTTATGCAACACAATAATGAATGACCTATCATTCTGTTTTGGAATGTACTCAGTGCATTTAGGAACATTTTATTGATTGGTATATGTATATATTCATCATATTTTATCTCTCATACATTGTGATGTAAGCCTACATACAATCTAACATGAAAAGGGTAACAAATGACACATTTCTAGTTAAGTTTTATGATTGTGCACGTTTCGTAACTGAACGACACACAAAGTATCTTTCCTATACAACATAGAACATGTTAAAGACCACTGTAATCATCATTATGAAATGAAACATACATTGCGTGCAGGACGTGTTATGAAGTGGATAATATCTGCATGTGAATACACGGTACATGGTTATGAACACACGGTTTCTTCTCGACACAGCTGAAGATAATAATCTCTATACTTTACATCTAAGTGGTCACAGAGCGCCAGCAGATACTTCTTCTTTTCTGCACTGATATGTTGATGCTTCTGCACACCGGGAAGCTGTGATGGTGGAGGAAGCCCCCACATGTTCACAGTCAGAAGTTTCTGGAAATAGTCGGTCAAGTATCGCAGTATTTTTGTCAGCTAGGATGAGTTTCCCTTGTTCATTTTTAAAAGAGAGAATCCTTTGAATGGATGGTAACCATAATGGTATAAGTAGCATTTTGGTCATTCAGAGAAAAAGGCATTTAAACATCGTCACCGCTCATATAAAACATGCTTTTTGTAGTTATACCACCCATCACTAGAGCGCAGAATATTACCGCTATCACTTGTATCTCTTTGCTGGTGAAAGGGTACATCCTCCCGGAGTTACATCCTGCACTTAATTCACTTTTTAAAAAATGTCACTTATACTGTTATGGTTTTCATCCATTCATTTGATTTTGCTCTTGAACATTCGGTAGAAATCTCTTGTTATTTTTCTTGAAATTTTTCTCTATGTGGAACAGCTGTTCTTTCTCGTACCTTCTCTTTGTGTTCTGAAGGATTTTTGCCGTGAGTTTCCTTTGTTACTTAAAGTCTTAGAAATTTTCTGGTTGGAACGTGACTTATTCCATGCCTCGGACCGTTTCTGCAGGACTACTTCACAATCGCCCTGTCAACATGGGTGTTTCTTCTGTTGGCAAGCATTATAGTCTTCTCAGCTGCTTCTTGTGTCCTTCTGGCGATTTCGTCCCAATTTGAACAATCAAAGACCTCAAGCTAGTCTGTACTCAACAATTTCTTGGTTTAGATGAAGTTTTTTTTTAATTTGTTTTAAGTCACACCGACACAGATAGGTCTTATGGCAACAATGGGATAGGTCTAGGAGTGGGAAGGAAACGGCCGTGGCCTTAATTTAGGTACAGCCCCAGCATTTGGCTGGTGTGAAAATGGGAAACCATGGAAAACTATCTTCAGGGCTGCCGACAGTGGGGGTCGAACCCAGTGTCTCCCGGATGCAAGCTCACAGCTGCGCACCCCTAAATGCATGGCCAACTTGCCTGGTTTAGCTTTAGTTAGTCACTTCGGTCAGTGGTGGTTTTTTGTTGGACTTTGAAATAAACTTCATCTTGACTCTAATCAGGTAGTGATCGGAATCTGTATCAGCCCCTCTTGGTGCTTTAACTTTAAAGATTTCCAATGGGCTTGATGGCTACGAGATCTATTCAAAATTCTCCCAACATGGGGTTTGGTGAACGCCACATCATTAACTTTTCTCTTTTGAATTGAGTGGATATCAACTTCAGTTTGAATGCTTCACATACTTCCAATAAGCCTTTCTTTATTTCTGTTAGTTCTTATATGTCCAGGGTAACTGCCAACTATTTTCCTGTGCTTTGAAATCACCCATTAGTATTTTGACCAAATGATTGGGCATTTCCAACAACTTTCTCCAGTAGAGACCAGAATTCTTCTACCTTATCTGGATTTTTCTTATCTTAGAAGTGAAGCTTCCATGATGTGTAGAGTTATTTAGTTCCTCTGGGTTGAACAGTGTTTCTGTTTTCTGTTCATTCCATTTGCCAACGTTTCAAATACATTGCAATATTCTTTGTCAAGGCGACTGAATTATCCCTACTCGATCAGAGGTAATCGATCTCCCAGGTGCATAATCAACTAATCAAACTTGTTATCCTCCTTAATTGGAGCATGTCCATTAAAGATTGCATATGATTTATTTCCACTCTTAAGGGTTTTATTTTTCCTGATTGCTGTTTGCCCCATTATTATCCTGTAGTTGCCCATCATAGATACTTCATTGCAGGGAAATCTTGTTTCCTGTACCACGAGTAGCCTGATCTGATATATCTCTAGTTCCTTGATGAGCTCTGTCTGTTTACCACCTCTTAGGAGGGTATTCACATTCACTGTTCTGAAGAAATGTTTCCTTCTGGTTCTGATCTTGCTGGGTGAGAGATCCTTCAACTGATCCCAACATGATGGTGCAGGGTCCCTAGAATCCAATGTCCTACTTAGACCAGACATTCTCTGGCCCCGGATTTTACCGGCTAGGGTGTTTCCAATGTGTGTTTTCCCACCATGGTAGTTTGATGAATCTATTCATGTGGGGATGGAGGCCGAAGGCCCCACATTCTCCCCCTCCCCGTAGAAGCTATTAGGAAAGGAGTAAGACAAGGATGTCTTCCCATTTTTGTTTAATGCTTTTGGTGGGTTGATGGCAGAAGCTGTAGAAGGCACAAGTTTAGGAGTAAAAATCAATGAAATACCCAAACAAGTGAATAAGTTTGCAGATGAACAGGCCATTCTAATTGGCAGCTTGTGTAGCTTGTAAGCAATGCTGTCAAGAATTTCATCAACGATGCAGAAATAGGGTATGAAAATAAACACCTTAAAGACAAAATGCATGACAGTTTTGAAACCATAGAGTTAGTAAATAATACACTAGAGGTAGCATTGGCGCTGCTGTCGTGTGTGAAGTTGAACGAGCGCGCTGTTTGGCAAAAGCTAGATAGTTTGGCACTGTCACTAATGGAGCTTCCCGATAAATTGAAGTATATGCTTCTCTGAAGGAAAATGCCAGTCTCCTATGCATCTTATGGCTGCATAGATGGGTTGATGGGTTCATAAAGGGCAATAACGTATCATTACACGGGTATTTTCCTTGACATTAATTTATTTTATAAAATAATAGTTTGCATGGTACTTATTGTCATGTGAATTGGCCTACTTGGGCTGACTTGGCGACTGATTCCTCTGTCGGCGTGAATGAGATTCTTAGAATCCTACCCTAAAGACTGAAATTAATGTTTTACGAAATATAAGGGATGACTGAATGGCCATGCCTTTGAAAGTGAATATCCACAAAAATCATATGCATGATACCGAGCGACTGGCTGCAGGCTTTAGGTCACGTAGCTGTCAGCTTGCATTCAGGAGTGGGTTTGAACCCCACTATCATCAGCCCTGAAGGTGGTTTCCAATTTTTACACCAGGAAAATGCTGAGGCTGTACCTTAATTAAGGCCACAGTCTTTTCCATCTCACTCCTAGCAATTTCCTGTCCCATAGTCATCGTAAAACCTATGTGTATCGGTGCGATGTAAAGCAAATTGGTACAAAAAAGAAAATAAGAACAGATGCGCATGATAGCCTGGAATTGTGGTCCGTTTTTCACTTTTTGTGTGTATTTATAGTAGGTCTGTTAAAAGCTACTGAATATATTTTCTGTATATGCAGTTTGTTGCTTTCCCTTCGTACAGTACCTGTAGCAGTCCCCAATCATACCTTACCAGATTTTACAATTTAGAGACTAGATGTGCAACACCGTGTGAACATCTGAGTCCTTTACTTTCATCAATATTATTCCCTTAAATGTCATATAGGACTATGTGTGTGTGTGTATGTATGTTTAGTCCTCAGCCCGAAGGCTGGTTGGATCCTCAACAGCTCCGCCATCAGCTGTCATAAATGGCCTAGGCATCACTGAAGAGGCGTACTAGGGAAATGAGGAGTGAGGTAGTTTCCCGTTGCTTTCCTCACCGAGCCAGAAGCTGCTATTATATATCAGTCTGCCAAGCCCACTGAAATGTGCATGCACCAACTGACCCTATAAGCAACATTTTCACACCATTCATAGCAGGGACTGGCTGCATAAGGAATGGCATTACTAGCATCGCTCATACCTCAGTCACTTTCATGTTGTCAAAGCCAAGGATAAAGCTGAGACAGATCAATGAAAGTAACAATATTGATCTAGCCCATACCAGAAGACATAGTGCACTGTAAACACTACGTCCTGCCAGCAAAGGCACATAGGACTGTATACAAGCATAAAAAGTTATTGACCGAGCGAGTTGGCCATGCGGTTAGGACCACGCAGCTGTAAGTTTGCTTTCGGGAAATAGTGGGTTCAAACCACACTATTGGCAGCCTCGAAGATAGTTTTCTGTGGTTTCCCATTTTCACACCAGGCTGTACCTTAATTAAACCCACGGGTGCTTCCTTTCCACTCCTAGTCCTTTCCTATCCCATCATCGCCATAAGGCCTCTGCTGGTGTGATGTAAAGCAAATTATAAAAAAATATTGTAAGTATTTTTTCAGTTTTCTTCAATCATATAATTTACCACTCCTGCTTTTCATTAACAGAAATCATTTTAAAGTTAAAATCTTAAAGCAAATCATACATTTCAGGAAAAGCTAAATAAAAACTCCATAATAGGGTGAAAGTAAAACAGAGTGTCATATTTCCACTGGTAATCACATTTAGAAAACATCGACAATTATAATAACAATAATAATAATAATAATATTGGCCTTACGTCCCACTAAGTACTTGCACAGTTTTCGGAGACGCTGAGGTGTCTGAACTTTTTCCCGCGGGAGTTCTTCCATGTGCCGGTAAATCTATCTACAAGAGGCTGACGTATTTGAGCACCTTCAAGTATCACCGGACTGAGACAGGCTCAAACCTGCCAACCTGGGCTCAGAAAGTTAGGGTCTAAACCAGCGATGATAGTATTTTGTCTACTTTACCTCAAAGGCTTGCCAGCGCTTTTAGACTTAAAAACTCACTCGTTCACTTCGTATGAGAGAGGATATTTTTGGACGCTGTGCAGAATTATATCAAATTCCTGGTCATTTACACAAAAAATAGCAAAATATATGAGCCCTCCTTCTAAATGTATGTTGTTAAAAGACTTAATATGAATAAATTGATTTAGTCTTCTTAACTGCACTTGAACTCCGTCCTCTTTAATCACGCATTTCTCCTGTATTTGTTCTTTTTGGGCTTTCTTTTTTACTGGAGGGAAGCATCGCAAGTATGCTGCAGGCTCTCAGATAATGTTAACATTTAAGCATTTTAAACCCTATTAACATCCCCACAGTTTAACAAGTCCTCTATTTACACTGATGAGTACAGCAGAGTGAGCTTTTTGCCAAACAGCTGCGATTTCAACATGCTCCACTCGCTACAGTGATTCTCTCGTAGACGGTGGCGCCAGTGCTACCTCTAGAGTATCATTTACCAACTCTATGTTTGAAGCCCCTTCGCTTAATGATTGTTGATTGAGATATAGAACTTACCTAGCTCGGAAGATTACAGAAGATGGAAGGCGCACCACTGAAGTTAAATGACGTATTGCTCAAGCGAAAACAGTAAGATACGATGCCCTAGAAACTGTGAACCATTGGAGATCAATCCTTTGCACCATCTGTAACCGTTGTCTTACATGGTGGGCTCATACAATGCACCATTCTAATTTAACAAGAACTGTGGCAGAAGGCTTCATTGAAGGAAAACATCCACGAGAAAGAAATATCTTCTTCAAACAAATCCACTGGACTGGAAACTGATTATGGTGATTATATAGAGGCTCTGGTAAAGAAGTAAGGGACTGGAAATAGTGTAATATTGCATTGAAAATTACTCGCCTGTCTTGAGCACTACCCCCTGCGGGTGGGGGACACACGTGTAGAATACATCCACGGTATCCTCTGCCTGTCGTAAGAGGCGACTAAAAGGCGCAACCTAGGCACGGACATGGATTCCGGTTTGGTATAATGTGTTGGACCTCCTGTGGATGGGAGGGGCTGAATACATTCACAGGTAATCCCTGCCTGTCGTAGAAGCTGACTTAACGGCTCATGTGGCCATGGTTCCCTCTTTATTTTTTATTGTTTTTTTGAGGGTTAGTTGTAGACCATTTCCAAATTTTTATGTGCGTGCTGCACGGAGATGGACCTCCTGCGTGTGTGACTACGCTCGAAAGCCTGTGTCAGTAACCACCCAGGAAGCGACGGGTGGAAGTGTCATGTACCCTTGCAGTAGTATCCGCCTGACAGCACAGGTCCCCGCACAGCTGAATGCCAGAAGGACATATTATTGTTAGTTATTTTAATTTATTTTTACCTATATTTAGTGCTCTGTACATACTGTAGGGTACATGCTATTGCGGGTGACTGGAGGAAGGGAGTCTTGGTTCGGCTACGGAGACCCCTGATTGGAGTGGGTGGCATTCGGGGAGGATGATTTTGGGCATGGCGTCGAAACAACTTCCGGCTGCCACCTCGGGTAGTTCGCTACATTTGATTCCCTAAGGGCGGCAACCCCTTGGGAATAAGCACAGCGTATTGGTCTGGGTTCCAGCTTCCCTAGGTTCCTGGTTGCTACCAGAACCGATGGGCAAGATTTCAGGCTGGTTAAATCTATTCTTTTCAGTCGATATATCGAAGGTGTATACGGTGAACTTGAAGATCTAAAGAAAACGTGCAATGGTGGTTTGCTTCTGAAGACGAGCACTGTGCTCCAAGCCGATCGGTTGCTTAAGTGCATCCACTTTGGCGACATCCCCGTCAGAGTGGAAGAGCACAAAACCTTGAATCTGGTTCGTGGGGTTATTTTCCACCGTGATCTTATTCTAAACACTGACAGTGAATTGATGGAAGACATGAAGCACCGTGGCGTGACACACGTCCGGCGCATTACACGCAAAGTCGACGATGAAGATGTTGCCACAGGTGCGTTCGTAGTCTCCTTCATATTGTCAGTGTTGCCAGAGAAAGTCAAGGTAACAAGCTATCGTTGCGATATGCAGCTGTACATCCCGCCTCCTATGCGATGCTATCAATGCCAGAGATTCGGACATATGGTATCTCGTTGTTCAAATCAGTTTGTGTGTGGTACACGTGGGAAAGTAGTTCACGGTGCGGAGGAGTGCACTCCTCCGTACAAGTGCACTAACTGCTCTGGTCTTCATTCTCCTAGAGATCGGAACTGCCCGACCTATCTGAGTGAGAAGAAGATCCAGGAGATCAAGACCCTGGATGGTCTTTCCTACCAGGAAGCGCGGCGTAAGTTTAATTCTCTGAATGCACCGGCCAAGACGCTAGACTTCAGTATGCTAGCACACTCTCTCCCAGGTTCGTAATTTTTTATTGAAACACCTTCCAAGAAGATGGCTGCGTCCAAGGCGGCAGTTGCTCCTGTGAGCAACGCCGCAAAGAGAATGAGCTCAAAGGCGAGTCCATCCCGACCTTCGACCACCAATAAGCCTGTGCTGGCTAAGAAACCTACGCCGGCACGACAGGGGAAGAAGACCACGTCTCCTTCCCCCATGAGGTTGGCAAAAGCCGCGCCTAAGCCGGCAGAGGCGCCATCGTTGACCAGGCCTGGGAAGTCACCTCCCAGTTCATCTAAAGAAGAATCGACAGCGGGGAAGAAGAGCGCCCTTACCAGGCATTCTTCCACATCTGCTACAAATGGGGCCTCACACCCTCCACCTGGAGGGCCTGATTCTGCGCCAGCGGATCTTCCTCCTGGAAAACCTGCGCGCTCCCCTTGTAGGATGAAACCCTGCCCCTGGACTATGTCGAAGAAATTCAAGACACCTTAGATGAGGTGATGCACATGGAGCATTTATCTCCATCTTCGGATGGAGATGTGAGTGTAGGTTAGGTACCATTACGCTGCTTCTAACCTAAACCTCAGAAGTCCACACCCACACTATGGCACTGTTACAGTGGAATTGTAACAGTTATGACAGGCATCTTGCTGATCTAGTCAGCTCATTACTGAGTACGCAGCGAGTATAGTTTGTATTCAGGAGACAAACTTCAGACCAGGTCATCATACGGTCTTGGGAAATTTCAGACTATACTCGACAGAACGATATTATGCCTACCGGGCATCTGGTGGCGTGGGTATTTTTGTCCCTCTAAGGACCCCACTGAAAGCAATTGCAGTGAAGGTACCACAACCTGTCATAGCTGCAGTGTGTAATGTTTATTTTCTACCAGACCAGCCTCTTAACATAAATGATGTCACTGATCTTATAGATCAGCTTCCCCCTCCCTTCCTCTTATTGGGAGGATTTTAACGCCCATCACCCCATATGGGACTCTGAGACGCCTTGGCCCCGGGGACGAGAGCTGGAAAGATTGGTAACAGAGCTGGATTTATGTATTTTGAACACAAGGGAACCAACTCACTTCAGTGCACGTTACGGCACATATTCTCGCATAGACATAAGTGTATGCAGCCGAACGTTGGTTCCGCTGTTTCGGTGGAATACACACTATGATCTCTGTGACAGTGACCATTTTCCCATCATCCTTACTTTGTTGAAACAAAACTCGATGGATTCTTAAACATGCTGATTGGCCAAAGTACACATCATCAACTGTCTTCAACGACGATATCAGGTGGACCGTCGGCGAGGAAATAACTTACATCACCCAAGTTATTCTTGCTGCTGCTGAGGAGTCCATTCCGTTCTTCTCGGAGACTCCTCGCCAGAAACTCTTTCCTTGGTGGAACGAAGAAATAGCAGCAGCTATCAAAGAACACCGTCGTGCTCATAAACGGTACCGTAGACAGCCTACTGTGGCCAACTTGGTAACATTTAAGAAACTTTACGCTGAGGCGCGAGTTCTTATTCGCCAAAGTAAGAAAGCTTTGTGAGAGAGATATGCGTTATATATGACGTGGACTAAGCTTTGTCGTATTTCGGGTATGCAAGGATCATCTTTTGTACCGGGAATTTCCATTACAGGCAGTGTACTCACTGACCCACTCTCGATTGCTAACCATCTAGTTAGTTATTTTGTGGATGTATCTGGCTCCGGGAATTACCATTGTGATTTCCTCGCTCTGAAGCGGAAGGCAGAACGTCATCACTTAGGTTTGCCACTCAAGCTTCAGAGGACTACAACGTGCCCTTTACGGAGTGGGAACTCCGCAGCGCCTTAGCGCTTTGCAAGGACACGTCTCCTGGACCAGACAACATCCATAACCAGATGTTGAAACACCTTAGTGATGATAGTCTACTATATCTCTTCCGTGTGTTCAACCGAATCTGGATAGAGGGTGATTTTCCATCTCATTGGCAAGAGAGCATAGTCATTCCTGTCCTCAAGCCTGACAAAGATCCTAAGTATGCAGGAAGTTACAGACCGATTTGTCTTACAAACTGCCTTTGTAAGCTATTTGAGAGGATGGTAAATCGCCGATTTGTGTGGTGTCTAGAGAAACAAGGACTCTTGTCTGAGTACCAATGTGGTTTTTGAGCCGCTCACTCGACCACTGACCACTTGGTACGTCTGGAGAGCTCTATCCAGGATGCATTTCTCCGCAAACAGCATTCGGTAGCTGTTTTCTTTGACTTAGCAAAGGCCTATGGCACCACACGGCGATATGGCATCCTTTCAATGGAGATTCAGAGGTCACTTGCCGGTATTTATTTCAAATTTTTTGTCCCTCCGTCTATTCCGTGTCCGAGTAGGGAGGACATATTCGCAATACCACGTTTAGGAAAATGGGGTTCCAAAGGGATTGGTCCTAGGTGTCACTCTGTTCGCGATTGCCATAAACTGTATTGTTGCTGCTGGTTCAACAGTAATACCGTCGCTCTATATGGACGATTTTGCTCTGCACTATAGCTCACGTAATATGGTAGTCGCAGAGCGACAATTACAGCAAGCTATTAGGAGAGTGGAACGGTGGGCCTTAGAACATGGCTTTCGGTTTTCCACCGCAAAGTGCAGCATATGGCTCAGCTTGCGAAGCTGAACAGCATCCACCACAGCGGTGTTAGGTTGACGACGGGAGCTTTTCGTACAAGCCCCATTGCCAGCCTGCTCGCCTTTACAGCTGAGGCGCCAGCAGCTCCTACTTTCGTATGCTGCAAATTTGTGATAGATGCCACTTCATCCAAGCTATCCTTGCGTGTTCAATAATGGCAACCGTTCCCTGTACACTGCTTGTCCTCGAGCAATGCAGCTGGTTGGAATACGCTTGGATAGGAGTTACAGATTGTTTCACGTACCTTCGGTTCCTTGCCTTGTCAGACAACCAAGTGGGGTACCTCCGTGGGTAGTACGACGACCTGGAATAATCCTGGATCTGCACACTAGCCCGAACGAAAACACGGACCCTTCGATTTAACAGAGGCTCTTCCTGTCCGTTGTTGGCCGATATCCAGGTTCATTCGTCTACACGGATGGTTCAAGGACAGAAACGAAGGTGGGCTGTGCGTTTGTTGTTGACAATGATATGTTTCTTGTTGCTCTCGAGGAAACCTGTAGTGTGTACACAGCAGAGGTCTATGCTATCTGTGCTATATGCGGTACTCGCTGTCCGATGAGCGACATTTTCTTCTGTGTACTGACTCCTTGAGCTCTCTACAGTCTATTGATACTTGTTTCCCTCAGCACACTCTGGTACAGCGGGTCCAGGACCTGCTGGCCGGGTGTTTGGATGCCGGCACCAGAATCACGTTTATGTGGCTCCCAAGCCACATAAACGTGTACAGGAAAATGAATTAACAGATGAGGCTGCCAAGGAGGCAGTTACACTGCCCCCATTGCCTTTCAAGATTCCAGCAAGTGATTTTCACACTCAGCTGAGACATCTGGTTATGTCCCATTGGGAGATGAAGTGGCAGGCCATTCCACTTCCAAATAAGCTGAGAGCGATAAAAGGAACAACGAAGGTATGGAGGACTTCCCTTTGCGGAGGGAAGCAATGGTATTATGTTGTCTTCGGATTGGCCAAGGTATCCTGACTCACACTTATCTTTTGAAAGGAGAACCCCCTCCAGTGTGTACTTGCGGTGATCATCTTACCGGGGTGTACATCCTTACGGAGTGTGTGGACCTGGTCGATCTGCGCCGTAGTCTTAACCTGCCGAGTACAATCTCCCATATCTTGCGAGATAACGAGCAATCAGCAGACCTCGTCATCTGCTTTATGAGGGATCTGTTTTATCGTGTGTTATGATGTCCTTTGTCCTAGTGTATTGGTGTTAATTGCGCTTTTATCCCATTGACTTCATTTTAGTTTGTGCTGCGTATTTTTATGTGTTGTTTTAATGTCTCATATAAATTATGTATATATATCTGTACTACCAGGCAATGCCTTATTCCTTTGTTTCCTGTATTTTCTCTTATTTTATTAGAAATAAGACATTGCGAATTAGATCAACTGATTGTTTTAATCTCATACTCATTTTTCATCAGCAGCATTTTTTAAACTCTAAAGATGACTTTGAGGAACAAATTGGAGAGACAATTGGACAAAATAACGTGGTAATGGGGTACTTGAATGCCCATGTAGGCAAAGAAAGGAAGGGTTATGAGAACGTGCTTGGAACGGAAGAATGGGGAAATAGGAATATAATAATAATAATGTTATTTGCTTTACGTCCCACTAACTACTTTTTAAGGTCTTCGGAGACGCCGAGGTGCCGGAATTTAGTCCCGCAGGAGTTCTTTTACGTGCCAGTAAATCTACCGACACGAGGCTGTCGTATTTGAGCACCTTCAAATACCACCGGACTGAGCCAGGATCGAACCTGCCAAGTTGGGGTTAGAAGGCCAGCGCCTTAACCGTCTGAGCCACTCAGCCCGGCAAATAGGAATAAGGAAGGAGAAAGACTACTGGATTTGTGCAGAAGAAATGGGATGATGGTCGGGAACTCGTGGTTCAAAAATAGAGAAAGCCATAAGATAACGTGGTATAGCAGTGACTGGTGTAGGAAATCCATTGTAGATTACATGATCTACAACTGGGAAATGAAGAGGAATGTTATATAGATGTAAGGGCAATACCATCAGAGGTCCTAGATAGTTACCACAGACTACTGGTAATGAAACTGAGAACAATCACTGAAAGGAAGAGAACAGAGAAGCAAGAAACACATATCAAAATATGGAAACTGAAGGAAAAGGAAACCAAGGAAGAATACTAGGAAAAAAATGTGATTGAACATACCAACAGATGGTACAAAATGGTGGAACGACAGAGTCTAAGCGGCAGTTAGGGAGAAGAATAAATCTTTCAGAGTGTGGTTTCAACAGAGGACAACGGAGACAAGACAAAAAAATACGACAAAAAATGAAGAAGCTAAAAAGGTTGTCACAGAGGAGTAAAAAGACGGAAAAGTTTACAAACATGATGGAAGAGGATAGCAAAGGAAATAAAAAGGTACGGTATGGAATGGTCAAGAGTAAGAGGAAAGGCATGTAGACACTGAGCGAGATATCGAGGGACAGCTATTGGAGCTCTCTCTAGCGAGTAGATCTGAAAACTACTGATTCTGTCATAAGAGCACGTGTATTTTTGTGTGAAGTTTTTGGCGTTATTTTTGCGTTTTCAGTGAGTTGACATAATTAAATAGTAGCGTGTGTCATTCCTTGATATCTCCTCTCAACATGAGGGGAAAGGTATGTGCTGTGTTTGACTGCAGTAACTATGAAGTAGAGAAGAATGCGCGGTCGTTCTTCAGGTTCCCTCGTGACAAGAAAATGTAATATTGTGTTTGCATATATATTCTTCCAGTGACAGAGATTTTTATAGTACTTCATAATCTTCTGACCTGCTCGACCCATATTTTAACTGGCTTAAAATGTAATACGCATATTTTATTGTATAGTGCAGCAGTTAACCTTCAATACCGATGTGTTGTAGGTGTTATCTGTGGGTTTTGAAATGTCACAGAAGTGATTTGGATAAGGTGTACAAGAAACAAGGGACGTTACGCTTATATAAGAATTATAAGATCTGTTTAGATCATTTCCAGGCCAGCGACTTTAAAAATCCTCGACTATACAGCCAAGGGTATGTAACATTTTTGTACGTAAATATTCCTCAAAGCAACACTATCGTCAATATTTTCATACTTTTCTTTCTTTTATCCCTCTTAGATTAAAGCCGGGATTTTATAGAATTTCTTTCTGTTAGTAGGCTTCATGTTACGAGGAAAATTGTCCAGCTTTTAAATGTTAATTCATTGAATCATATGTGTAAGGAATGTGTCGATATTTTTATTGACAAGTGTCTTAATGTGATGATACAATGTTTTTAAATGAGAAAAAAGACAGATCCAACCGTAAGAGTTCAGGAAGGAATGCTAAAGCTAAAAAAGTAACGCATAAATGAAAGATCAAGCCATTTCACAGCAGTCCATTTCACATCTTGTTTATATGTCTGATTTCAGTCTTTGAACAATAACCTTTTAAATAATTCTTCATTCATTTATCAGAATTGCTTTAGCTCTTCCAAGTTAATATCTCAATAACACTTTCTTTCTAGACGTAATTTATTTATACATTTCCGTATATACATTTCCATTTATATTTGAATTTAGCGTGATTTTTTCAGGTCAAGTCACTAGGAGCACCACCGTCGAATTGTGTTCCATTTTAGCAAGGCTAAATCCGTAAGTGTCGCGTATTGTCTCTACTGTATTTGGTTTTGTGCAACCCCCTTCTCCAGACACCCTCCCCACCCCGACACCACCACCACCACCGCCGCCAACATACTGGCAAAGCCTCACCTCAGAATTATTAACAACAGCAACGGTGCACTCAAATTTCCGTTTATATTTGATCCTCCTTTGTAACATCCGTAGCTTAGTCTGTGTATAATGCATAATAAGGACTCTTCTTAACTCTTTCAGTTAACTGAGTTTCACCTTTAGCTGCCATATTGTTAATTCTACAACCGACAGTGTCATTTGAAAGATGAATCGAATCAATATCTCTTAATAACTTGTTGCCGAATATAGCTTTCATCCTATTTGTAATTATTGAAGAAGTCAATCTTCCCTAATAGAATGAGGTTGCCCTGTTTAGGCTATGTACAAACATAAGAGGTAGAAAACTTCCAGTGCCTTGCTATTAATTGAATCCATGATCAAAACTTTATCTCTCCCATAATTAGTATTAACTTTGTACTCTTAAGTGTTGCTAGAAAAATTCTACTGGTTTACTTCTTACATTATACAGTATTTACGCGAATAATCCCCACCGCCGAATAATCTCCGCACACTAATTTTAGGAAGGCTTTTTGTAAAAATGAAACTGGCTAAAATTCCTGCCATCGAAAGAGTAACGCAGGCATAAACAAACATTTCATATCATTCTGCGAGGGCCACGTGGTTTTTACGCAAATATGAACATGTAAATCCCTATTATATAAAGCCACATGGCTGACTCACTGGCTCGCTCACTGACATTGTTTGCCCACTTCCAGATGAGGTAGGAACTTGAAATTCGGCAACCTGGTAGCTATTAGGGTGCAACCCAAGGAAAAATTCCAAAAAGTTCAAAATTTTCATATTTAGCTCCTGCCCCCCACGCTCAATCAATTTATCGGACTCAAATTTCGGGTTAGACCCTTCCAGATGAGCTAGGAACTAAAAATTCGGCAGTCTGATAGCTATTAGGCTGTAACCCAAGGGAAACTTCCAAAAAGTTCAAATTTTCATATTTGGCTCCCCCACCCACCGAATCAAAATATCGGACTCAAATTTCGGGTTAGACCCTTCCGTTCCAGATGAGCTAGAAACTTGGAATTCGGCAATCTTATAGCTATTAAGCCATAACCCAAGGAAAAATTCCAAAAAGTTCACATTTTCCATACTTAGCCCCCCCCCTCACCGAATCAAAAGATCGGACTCAAATTTGGGGTTAGACCCTTCCAGATGAGCTAGGAACTTGAAATTTGCCAGTCTGATAGCTATTAGGCTGCAACCCAGGGAAAAATTCCAAAAAGTTCATATTTTTCATATTTAGCTCCCCCCCCCCTTCCCGCCCAATCAATATATCGGCCTCAAATATATTTAAATAGCTGCTTTGCTTGAACATATGTGAGGTGAAAAAAAAAATATATATATTGTCACTGCTATATAATATGTTTGCCATGAAAATTAGCAAGTAGACCTAGGTATTTCATTAATCTGAATTTGCAATAGGCTCAATTTCCTGTAGATCGGAAGATTTGTTGTCTCTTGCATCACTAGAATCCTCTCTTAAATTACAGTAGAACCCCGTCAATCCGAAATAAAGGGGGCGGAGCCACTTCGGATGACGCATGGTAAATATTATCGGAAGTTAAATGTCGAAATGAAAATGCTTAAACTTGGTTAAGCAAAGGTGTATACTGTGTATTCACATTAAAATGTTTACATAATGTAACTCATTGTATAAAATCAGTTATTTTACAAAGGGCCCTAGGAAAGTATTGCAGTACGCAAAAACGGTTGGCTGCACACCCCTTTTATGGTGAGGGATGAAAAGAGGGGTGAAAACCTGTCTAGAAGACAGCAAGGCATGACCTTTACACCAGTTATTATCAAGCAATGGGACTGAAAGCAAATTAAGATGTCAGTGTGGTCTAAAGGTGAATATCGCGCAGTTATCCGCTACAGTTTTGCTCGTGGATTAACTGTTGACCAATGCCTGGAGGAAATGACTACTGTGCTGGGGAACGACTGTCCACATCGGACAAGAATTTTCCGCTGGTACAAGGAGTTCCAGAGGGGAAATTTTGGGGTTGAAGATAACCCTTGTTCTGGGTGACCGTCTGAATCAGTGACTAAGGAAAACATTGAAGCTTTGAGGAAAATATTGCAGCAAGAGAGGTGGTTGACATATCAGCAGGTAGAAGAGACCCTCCACCTCCCTGCACCAGCTATTTATTAAATTCTACACGACCATCTCTATGTTAGAAAGGGTTGTTCCCTTTGGGTGCCCCATTCACTTTCAGAGGAACAAAGGGCACATCGAATGAAATGGTGCCGAAAATTGCTAAAACAGTTTGAAAATGGGACTTCGCGTAACATCAATAGCTTCATTACAGGTGACAGAAACTTGGCTTTATTATTACGATATCCCAACAAAATCCCAGAACAAGGTGTGACTGTGCAAAAGTCAAGGTCAGTGAAGAAAAGGATGATTGCAGTATTCTTCATTAAAGGGGGCATCCTGACTCGGGTTGTGCTAGAAACACAAAGGACAGTTACTGTGAAGTGGTACAGTGAGACTTCTCCAAGGTCACGGATCAACACTTGGCTCTTACATCACGACAATGCTCCAGCACATCATGCTAATGTAACAATGGGTTGACTGTGCTTGATCACCCTTCATACAGTCCTGATCTTGCCCCATGTGACTTTGCACTCTTCCCAGAAGTGAAGGTGAAGCTGAAAGGGTGGCGTTTTGCATCCGACGAGGAGCTTCTGGCAGCATGGGATCAAGAGTGTGAAAATGTAACCGAAGAAAAGTGGTAGAGTTGGTTCGTGAGTGGTTTTGACGTATGAAGAAGTGTATTGAGTGTGGTGGAAATCATTTTGAAAAATACTAAAGCATTCACTCACATTGCAAAACTTACCTGGCGCCTTTTGTATTCTGAATTTTCTTTGTGCAGCGCTGTCGTGCAGCTATGTCGTACCACTGTTTAATCAACAATACATCAGCTGGTGTAGATTCATTGCTTTGTTCAACAAAGCTCAAAGCAATCTGAAATAATGAAACAATTTCTTTTGCAATGGTGTAAGAAAAGCATTGGAACTACAGTATAAAACCGCAAGGCCAGTGGAACGACCTTGGTTGAAAGAAAAATATGAATGGAGAAGGGTCACTGGACTTCCCTGGTTTCCTAACAGATGCTGCAGTATAGTCCGACCAGTAAACAAGATGTAACTCCCACAACTAAGCTGCGTTAACCACAGTCTACATTATCTCCGTTATGAATAATACAGTAGTAATAATAATAATAATAATAATAATAATAATAATGCAGTAATAGTAATAATTCCCGCTTCTTCAAGAAAGAATGTGTCGTGGAACGAACTAGGTGATAAACTGTTTTGTTTTATGCTATGTGTGCATTCTGGTATAAGTCACGATATAAAAGTAGGGTTTGCCTCATAGCTCTCAGCACATATAGCAAGAGAATTACTAATATTGATGGCTAAGAACGAAAGGGTAAAAACAAAATATTAAAATACAATTTTGCCAGAGCACTTCGGTTAAGCCGGGTTTAGGTTAAGCGGGGTTCTACTGTACTTACTAATTTGTCACATTCCACATCTAAAACACTTTTCACACGCAGTCTCTTTTTACTCGGGTATTAACACGTCCGATGGTGGATAATACTTTTTGTGCAATGTTAACACTTGAAACAGACACACCGGCGAACTCGGATGTTAGTTTTGCAATATAGTAAAACCTCGTTAATTCAAAGTCGTTGGGACACAAAAATCGGACTTCAAATTACATGATTCCGAATTAACCGCCAACTTGTATTTCAGAAATGCCAATCCTTGCCACATTACAAAATATTCTGAGATTTGTTACTGCATGCAATTAACATTGATTCACAGTTTAAAACTTTCAAATGCCACGGAAAAGAACTATTTCTAAAATGTATCCAACAAGGTGCATTTACATTATTCAAATAAAGCACTTGGATCACTCACTGCAAACACAACCACATACAATGAAAGAAAAAAGAAAAAAACATGATTCAAAGACAAGAAGTTTATTCTGGCTCTCCTATTCAAGTACTTTGTTCATTGGATTACTGTACAGCATGCATTTTAGATGCCTGGTTACTAGCACTGAAAGTACCTGATGCCCTTAAAACATTGTGGCTTTTTGAACATTCCTGTGATGAGGGGGGGAAGTCTTTCGCTTCCATCTGCGTTGCATTTGCTGACTCAGCCAGGTCTATTTTCTTCCATAAGCCCCATTAATGTTGAAAGCTGCCCATCGAATTCCATTTTGTTCGTCAAGGTGTTTCCAAGGAGTCCCTCGCCTGTCAAATGGGAGTGGGACTCCGTTACTCCCATAGGTCCGAGGCTTGCTTAAAATGTTCTGAGATTGGTAAATTCATGAAGCAGGATACTACCCTATTTACATAGTCCAAGTGAGGATCTCTCCTCTAATGGGTTATAGACCACCGGTGGATTGTATAGTCCTAGCTGCCTGAGGACAAGGAGGGCCATGACTCAGAATATGTCCAAGATGCCCACTCCCATTCCATAGCAACTGGTATCCTGACTCTCAGGACCACTTACTAGGCCACTCAGCCGTTGCCCATGGTTCACGAACCAGGACGTGACAGCAGTAACCCACACCATGCACCATAAAATACTGTTTAAAAAAAATACAAACAGTATGAAATTAAAAGTCTGAATTGTTTTCTGTTTAAGTATGACAAATGGGGACACTTTTCTTCCACCTGCAGTTACACAAAGCATAGCTGTATACCTAGGTGAGCAGGAGCATGTTGCCAGCCTTGACAACAAATAAAACTCGCACCCCGATTTTGTGCCTCAAATTTTTAAAAAATATGCGAGGATTCTTCGCGTAAATATGGTAGTTTAGTTCTAAATAAGATTGGTGTTGGCAGTTTTCATGCACTCATTCAACAACTCTTCATAACACAAAACAGTGGTTTCTGTTCGCTTTCATCTACGGACCAAGTAAGTTCTAATTGCAAATACAAACCATCATATTTTGTACTTTTTTTTTTTAACTGCTTGTTTAACTTTAATATTAGACCTATGAAATTTACTCGCCATTTCAGCACACATTTCAGTTAGAATTAGCATCGCCTGTATCACTTGCTTTTGTTTTCAAAGTCCCTGCTCTAAGCCACATTTCCATTATTAAGATTCTTTGAAAATATAACATTCAAAGTGGAGTTAACTCACGACACACTTTATCCAACTATAACGTAGCACTTCTGAAGATCTACTGAGCCTTGATTGAGGGAGCAAAACAGTCAGCTTGTTGTAATATGAACAACACATTTGTATGAAACAGCAAAGGAAAGCAGGAGCTAAAAATCGTGTTTTTTGTTGTTTACTTCACCACCGTATTACCAATCCTACCAGTTATCATTGGCATGTACTGTGGTCCGTTCAGTTCTAAACCTACAATAAGACAACAGTCAGTAACTTAATCTTTTGTTGCCAACTCGAAACTTATTTACTGATTAGACTACTTTAGTAACAATGCAGTCATATCCTCATATCCTGGAATTACCAGATTTTTGTCTGATCAATTCATGGCTTTTAGAAAGTTTGTACACTATGAGTATGGTATCCATTTTATGTACACAGTGATTTCTAAATTTTTTGTTATAATATTTTAAATTCAGTTAGTTTAATTTTTAATTCTACCTGCAGACCAGCTGTCCCATCTGTGGTTGGCAGAGCACAGGTTGAGAAACTCTAATCTACCCGTGCCAAAGTCGCTATTTGGTTTGGTGTAACAGAGGGCCTAATGACCCTAACACGTTCCCTGCTGCAGTGAATTTTGATTAATTAATTTTACGTTGTATCGGCCCACCGGTGACCCGATGCTACCTTTAGTTATTATCGGTTCGGGTCACCAGTGTCCTGATGAACTTGACTTTGGTTAGTCCCTACTACGAAATCCAAAACAATGCTGGAGCACTTGTGTGCCTTATTGTTGAGGAGGCATTCTGATGTATTTACCTTGGCGACAGTTTTCCGATTCAACAAGTGCGTGACCCAGAAATTACTCCGGAAGTAAATGTTAGTTTCTCGTTCATTGATCTGTTAATTATTTTCATATTATGCTTAGTAACAATATCATGAAAGACGAGGCTGTACATAGGGTCATCAACTGATACTGAGGAGAAATCTCTGTCACTGTCATAACTTTGTTCCAAATAATGGGCAATTTGTCCAGGATGAAGTGTCTTCCTAAACCTCTTTCTTTTCCGTGCCACCGGTGTGTCAGAATGTGAAGGCTCTTGCCTAAAGAAAAAAGATGTGAAATTGCTTGTAAATATTTACAGAAGATAATAAACATATCAATAATTGCTCCAGTAAATAAAAATCTGGAAAGTTATATTCGCTTACCTGAGGGCAATGTGGAAAGGAATAGGTTACGTGAGATGTCTGAAGGGTGGTACCGGTACTCCTCGTATTAAACAACAATCTGCCATCTGAAGGCAGCAACATTGTAGGCTTCATTCACCGTAAACGCGCAAGCAATTCCTGTGTAAAAATGTAGGTTAAACAACAATCCGAACACAGGGTGACCCGAAGGATTATGAATAGAAGACGCAAAAAAAAATATTCGGGTCACCGGTGGGCCAATCAAAACTAGCAGGATACCTTGATCCTTTACTTTAATAGGAACACTATGTTGCCATTAGTTATCAAAAATTTGGAACTAGGGCGTAGTTACTTACTCTGCAATTTTGGAAAGTTTGCAACGACAGACAAGAGTAACATGCTTCCGGACACATGGTGACCCGAACCGCAAGGAACATGTTAACTACTCCTATAAAGATATTTTATGAACTTCATTGACTCCATATTGACCTTTACTCAATTTTGAAATAGTTTCCACCTTTCAGTACTTTTATTTTGCCCTACATAGACATTGGACTAGCACACTATATACATATGCTAATTTAGGGTATATCCATGGTTTCCCCATTTTCACACCGGGCAAATGCTGGGGCTGTACCTTAATTAAAACCATGGTCGCTTCCTTCCCATTCCTATCCCATCGTTGCCATAAGACCTATCTGTGTCGGTACGACATGAAGCAACTAGCAAAAAAAAAATTTAGGGCATGTCTCATTAAGACATCTTCAGCTAAAATTTAATACTGTTACACAGTTAAAACATGCAAAGAACACTTCGAAAGTCATTAAAGGAACATTTGTCACTAGTATTTTGCTTATTCTTAATGTTTATGATGTCTTCTTCTAATTTGAAGTTAAGTTCTTATATTTTTGACACTGTTGTGGAAAAATGATGCAATATTTGTGCTATATTTGGTATTAAAGACCTCCTAATATATAAATTATTGCTAATGTGTTTTTTGTTATTCTGAAAGGACTGCCTTTTTGTTTGGCAGGAGAAACTGTTCTCTATCGTAATTGAAGTTTGGTATTATGTAAGATGTTATTTTGTTAAGGAGTCTCCCTGTCTCTGTCCTCAGGTGGTGGGGTGTGGGCCTAAGAGGAAGAGCCATGCCTCATGGCAGGAGAGGCTGCTTCTAGGACATCCCTCACGTTAGCCTTCCAGAGGAGACGTGATGCTGAGTGGCGCAAGCTGAGGCAACACCTGCACCTGCAGCTTCAACACGACATTGCAAGGTCAACATTACATTAGTTGTGATGATGTAGTGTATTGCTGTCCTTAAAGGTTTTCCTCAAAACCTTTTGAGTTGCTCCTCCTGTATTCTTCCTTCCTAATACTCGTATTTTGCTCAAATAAATGGCTCACAAGATATTCTGTTCGGTCCCGTCTATCAAATTAATAATATTTACCATATTTATCTGCATATTTTTTTTGTGTGTGTATGTTGCGTGTGCATAATTTTTCACCTCCAATTTTGATTGGTAATAATTAGGATTTTTATTTTGCCAACATTTTCGCTGTCTCAACCCAAACTCTGCATCTTAGCCTGAGTGCTGCAACCAATAAAATCGTCCTCTGACATCACCACCAGGTGTAGTCTTGTCCAACCATGAGGGAAACTGTATTACAATTCTGGTGCCTACACTTTTTGATAAGTAGTTCTTTTTTTAGAGTAAGGTTGTGAAGGGCTTACGAGCAGTTACCGCAGGTGCATCCTGTAATTCGTTCTGTGTAGTAGAGTAAGAAATAGTATCATAAGCTTCAATAAATAGCACATAGTAGTTCAGTTTTAGTGTGGTAAGTATGGGTGTTACAGTTCATCACCTGCCATGGGGAAGTATAACAACTATACACTTCAGAGTCTCTATTATAAACCCAGACCGTCCAGCAGCATTTCTACCCTCAGAGATATAAGCAGCTGTATGGGAAGCTCACGCATAGTTCTTGATCTTGCATTAGTAGTCAGTCTGAATCTTAACTGTTAACATGGACAGACAGTTATCATTGCAACACTGCATTTTCATATTTAAAAGTTATTTTAAGTACGAGTTGGCTCGGCGGGTACTCAATGCATTTGTTCAGCAATTTCATGGTGAAATGCCACCTTCATGAGCACAGATTCACGTAATTGTAAATAAATTTGAAACTACTGGCTCAGTGCTCAATAGAAAACATGCAAACACACAAACTGTTTTTACAGAGGAAAAGCTAGATGACATTGGTGCGAATCTTGAATGGTCACCAAATACAGTAAATCACTCCCAAAATTAGCTCAATAATTAGGGGTTTTAGTTTCTTCTGCATACAGAGCTATAAAGCTGTTGCACATCAAACCGTACAGGTTTACACAGGCCCTTGTTCAAAACCTGCCAATCCAGCCACAGGGGTGACATATTGTGAGTGGTATCTTGCATCATTGAATGATCGTTTATTCGACCCACAGCCTTTGTTCTTTTTGGATGAGGCCTGGTGACATTTTGATGGTTGTGTGAACAGTCATAACTCTTGCTGTTGGTGTGCAGAAAATCCTAATGGTGTTTATGAAGTCCCTCATATTTCCATCATCTTTTATAAGGTAAGATTTCATATAAGATTGTATACATGCTTAAAGCAGGGCAGCCGCGCGCGGCGTAAGTTGGGCTGAGACAGTTGCTGTGGCGCAGAATACAAACATCGTGCGCTCGGTCTGGGTTTATAAGAGAGACTGTATAATACACTATTTACTATACTGTACAGTTGAATATAAACTAAAAGTACTAAAGTACACAGAGGACAACTGCAACCATCCTGCAGAGAAAATATTTTCTTTTTTGGTGGCAGAAAGACTCTACATAGAGTAATGCTAAGGAAATTATGCAATCTTTCAGAGGTCCAGAGTATGGAAAATATCCCATGATAGATAATGAGCTCTTACTGTATTTGAACTATTAAGAAATAATGAAATTGGGGTATCTCATGAAATGCATGTTTTGTGTATTTGAAGTTGCAATACAGATAAATCTGTCTAGAACAGATTTTTAAGCAAGCCATGGCAGGATACGCAGATAGATATGTGAAATAGTGTTTTGTGAAGATCAACTCTGTCAAAAGCTGCGTGCTGTTCTTACGGAAAAAGTTATCGAATTTCATCACTATATTATTAGGATGTGGCAACCCCATTTGTGTTATTGTTACAAATTGGCAATGTAGACCAAATGCTGGAATTTTTTGACATGCCAAGGAATATAACTTTGCATTAGAAAAGATTAATCAAGACATCAGGCACAGAAAAACTATGCACCGTCGTGCTTCCAGTTACCACAGATGGAAGAAAACTTCCACCGTAAGTCATCTTCAAAAGAGAGACAATGCCAAAATGGAATTTTCCATGTGGGATGCATGTACACGTGCAAAAAGGTACTGGATGGACAGCGATCTGATGAAAGACTGGGTAAAAACTGTATGGAAAAGCCGGTCTGGTGCTCACCTTCGCCTACCATCCATGTTAGTGGTAGGCAGCCTTACGGGACATCACATGCAAGAAGTTAGGGACTCTCTTCTTGAAGGTAGGGCAGACATTGTAGTACGCTAGATGTGTTGATTAAGGATCATATCCACCATTTTTATAGCAGCAGGTGGTCATATATTCACTCCAGGATCCGGAGACACTCTTTAGAACTAATAATTCCAGCCTTCCGAATGTGACAACTCGTCGGAGGGCAATGGTGAAATGTGACTTGCAGTGTTCGAACATCAACACTTGTACTACCATATTACCTAATTCGTTACAGATTTGTAGCCCTTTCTGCTACAGCACATGACAGCACTGCGAAGGAAACCATGCTAGGCTTGTTTTTCTTGCCTGATCACCTACTTGACACAAGTGCTAATCTTGATCTAGGTGCCATTGCACTCATTTCCCGTGAAGAAATGTCTGGTTCCCAATTCATGCATGTTAATGTAGATGATTAAGGTGATGTTCAACAATGAGAATAATAAGGCCATAACTCAATAAAGCTAAATCTTAGAGGAGAGCTTTGAAAGTTTGTTCTTTGTATATAAAATCAGATTCATAAAACAAAGTAACTGTTTATTCAAATTATTTTTGTTTATACACTTTTTAATGTTATTTGCTTTACGTCCCACTAACTACTCTTTTACGGTTTTCGGAGACTCTGAGGTGACGGAATTTAGTCCCGCAGGAGTTCTTTTACGTGCCAGTAAATCTACCGACACGAGGCTGACGTATTTGAGCCCCTCCAAATACCACCGGACTGAGCCAGGATCCAACCTGCCATGTTGGGGTCAGAAAGCCAGTGCCTCAACCGCCTGAGCCACTCAGCCTGGCTATACACTTTTTACTTTGGTATATATACACTTTGATTTATGCAATTGTGGTCTTGTAATAACAGCAAGCTTGAAGAAGCACTAACATCATTTCAAAATTATAAGAGAAAGTATGAGTACCAACTTACATAAATGAAAAAAAAGCACACTTTATATTGCAACAGTTACTACATAATAACTTAACCAAAACCAATTTTATTGTACTCAGAGTACAATCATTTTGTCAACTTAAATCTACAGCTCATAATTAGCTTCATTAAGATCCTCTTGTTAGTCCTCTTCATTTTGATCCTGAGCTTGTAGGCTATGAAAGAACTGGTTATAAACTCTAAGAATGACACTTGTTAAACACAAGTCGAGGAGATCCTTATGCTTACACTTAGGCGATATTTTTGGTGGCCTGTTCCAGAAGTGGCAAGCTTGGACGTCCTTGTTTTCCTCTTACATGTAGTTTTAAAGTCCTGGTCTTTATGGTCTGTTTTGTAGAACAGAATATTGGGTGAATTCTTTGACTGGATGATTTTGAGGGAGTTCCAGTTCACTTTCTGGCCATCTTCGTTGACTGTGAAATTCTTACCCCTCCAATGCTATGTAAATAATTTCATTATTAATGACAATAAGGAAATTGGATTTACATTGTAGCAACAAGAGCCCTCCACTCAGAAATACAAGTGTAATGAGGCCACAGCTTGTACCTGCACAACAGTAAGTTGATATGGAATGTAAGTATAATACAGCCATATGTCAAAATGTGGCTGTATTGTTCTTACTACTCTGCCTGTTTATGCCTCAACTAACTACATCAGAAACACAAGACACCCTCAGGAGTGATCAGTAAGGGATTGACATGTTCCCAAAAAAAATGGTGTGGATCAAAGCAAATGGGCAGATATCGGCAAGTAACAAACCTTCAAATACAAATCAATGGTAGATGATTTATTACAAAATTTTTGTCATCCTGAGAACTATGATTATGTAAGATGTTCACTAAAATTTTAAATTTTATGCCCAATCTTGATGTACATCCAAAAATAAAACAAATGGGTTGGTACAAAATCCCTACTAATTCTGACAAAATTTTACATTGAATCATCATTTTCGAATTTAATAAATGTTAAATTTTATTTGTTAAAAGAATTATGGTAGCCTCCGTGGCTCAGACGGCAGCGCGTCGGCCTCTCGCCGCTGGATACCGTGGTTCAAATCCCGGTCACTCTATGTGATATTTGTGCTGGACAAAGCAGTGGCGGTACAGGTTTTTCTCTGGGTACTCCGGTTTTCCCTGTCATCTTTCATTCCAGCAACACTCTCCATTATCATTTCATAGCATTTATCAGTTATTAATAAATCACTTTGGGAGTGGCGACCCCATTGTACTAATAGCCTACGTATGATTCATTCATTACATCCCTGACCCGGTCAAAGACTGGAAAACAGATTGTAGGTTTTAATTTTTCAACAGAATGATGCTCGTACGCATGTCAAATCATGCCGGAAAATCTGGAACAAGATTTTAAATGTTTAAGTTACATGACTGGTCAAACTATAAAATACAAAGAAAATTTTATATTTCAAGTTTGACTTAATTTTCCTTGATTAAATGTCCCTCCAATTTAACTCGACATTTCAGTTATTATCTGTTCAGCGTAACCTCAGAATACACGTGACTTCACATGACAAAAGTAGGAAAGTAAAAACTTTAAATCTTTTAACCATGTGTGATGACCTTAACACAACGCCGAAACTTAGGACAGTGATGGTGACACACACATCAATAAATTACAATAAAATAAAAATCACTCAACCTGTAGAAATAATAAAAAGAAATGCGCGTAATAAATCTCCCGTTACCATCATCTACCAAGGAAAGAAATGCAACCAACTACGACTAAAAATACTATTTTACAAATATTACAACATGTGTGGACACGTGTTTCGTCCATTTTTAATGGAGATGAAACAATCCCATAATTGATGGCCTGAAACAACAGTAATTAATCCGATGAAAATGATCTGGG